>NC_091585.1:22615321-22645321 GCF_042767895.1 Penaeus vannamei
ATTATAAGTATAATTGTGTGTATGTAAGTACGTTTTTTTAGTTACCCCGCTAACCAATCAACAAACAAACTAACTAACCAACTATCGAAAACATAATCACCTTGAAGGAGTTAATAATGATATTGATGAGAATGATAATGATGATATCAATAATGATGATAAAAGTAATAATAATAATAATATCAATAACAATGATGCAAAATAAAAATAATAATAACAATAGTAATCATCATCATCATCGTAATAATAATAACTACTACTTCTATTATTACTACTAATATTAATAACAATAATAATGATAAGAGTAATGATGATAATGATGGTAATCAAACGACAACACCCATAGCAATGCTGATAATGATGACAATGATCACTAAAACGTAAATACCAACCTGTAGATAATCAATTTAAAAAAAGAGAGATAGACAGAAGGCAAACACTAACACATAACAATAAAACAAAAGCAATAACAATGCGGGAAGGTAATAAGAATCTGGCAAACAGCTGACCGGAATCGCAGACAAAAGCAAAACGAAAAGCGCAATCGATCGATGACGCAGCATTATTTCCCCAAAACTTCACAACTTCTCTGTCTGGGAAGTTTTATTGTTATTGTTGCCTCTTCTTTTTTATCCCCCCCCTCCTTTTTTTGTTCTCGAAGGAACCAGAACACTTGGCGGGCCAATAAATCTTTCCGTCTTTCTCTTATTCCTAACTTTCTGCGAACTTTCGTCTGCGTTTGCGAAAATCTTTTGTTTCTTGATTTCATGGTCTGTTGATGTTGTTGTTGTGATAATGGTGATGGTTATTGATATCGTTATTATCGTTTTATTAAAGACATTATCGTTATTATTACTACGATGGTTAATTTCACTGAAATTATATATATATCTTTATATATTGCTTCTGCCAAAGAGGAATTGCTTTTGGTCGTGTTGGTTAGTTTGTTAGCTTATTCGCTTGTTCGTTAGTTAGCGGGATAACTCAAACAGTTATAAATAGATTTTATTGTATTTTTACCATAGATGTGTCTTGGCCTTAAATTTGGGTTGTGATCCGGATCCAGGAAATTTTTAAAATGATTGCATCAGTTATCCATATTGCCAAGGCAGCTCATAACGTTAAGACCAATTTTTAATAAAAATTCTTACCAGAGGTGTGTCTTAGATGCCATTAAATGTTGGTGGTCATCCGGATCCAGGATTGTTTTATGATTAGCAAGGCCATAGGGATAACTATTATTATTGTTACCTTTGTTTTCTTCGCCAAGGAACTTATGTTCAAGGACGCCACCAGTGTACTTGAGAAAGAAGTGATTTTAATGTAATTTCTCGTGTGCATATTTTTATTGCAGCAGTGACCCTGTTGCCTTGGCGGAGGTATGCGCTTCTAGTTACTGCTCTTATCTGTTATTTTTAGTTATCATTATCATTATTGCTGCCGTGATCACTATCATTATCACTAATATTTGTTATCTTTTATTATCATTATTTTCATTATGATATAGATACTGTCATTATTTTACTGTTATATGTTAAAATTATATCATTACTACTATCATTATTTTCACAATCATCAATAACATCAACATTTACGTTTTTCATTTCAATATACCTTTTATCACTTATCATTATCATTATTTTTGTTGCCATTACTGACCCTGATGTTATTATCATGGCCTGCTATTACTAATATCATTATTGTTATCATGATCATAATAACCAATAGTATACTTATCTCTACCATTATAACGTATTATTCTTATGATATTTATCATGCAAATAATGATTCTGATATTATTACCAATTATCAGTATCAACAATCATTATCATTATAAAAAGGCACATTATCATAAGAGAGAGAGAGAGAGAGAGAGAGAGAAAGAGAGAGAGAGAGAGAGAGAGAGAGAGACAGAGAGAGAGAGAGAGAGAGAGAGAGAGAGAGAGAAAGAGAGATGGGAGAGAGAGAGAGAGAGAGAGAGAGAGAGAGAAAGAGAGAGAGAGAGAGAGAGAGAGAGAGACAGAGAGAGAGAGAGAGAGAGAGAGAGAGAGAGAGAGAGAGAGAGAGAGAGAGAGAGAGAGAGAGAAAGAGAGAGTGCGAGAGAGAGAGAGAGAGAGGGGGGGGTGCGAGGTTAGGGAGAGGGAGAGGCAGAAATGAGAGTGAGAGGCAAAGGGAAAAGGAGGGCGTAAGAGAGAGGGAGAGAGAAAGAAAATGGGAAAGTGAGTAAGAGGAAGTGAGAGAAGAAGAGAGAGAGGGAAGGGTAGGGAGATGGAGAGGAAGAAGAAGAAAGAAAGCGAGTGGGAGAGGGAGAGAGAATGGGAAGGGAGAGGGAGAGGGAAAGGGAAAGAAGAAGCAAGGGAGAGAGGAAAGTAAGGAGAGAGTGAGAGATAGATAGATAGATAGATAGATGGATAGAGAGAGAGAGGGAGGGAGGATGAAAGGGTTGTGAGAGTAAGAGGAGGAGGCCCGACTACATTTGAAAAAAATATATACATATCACTGTATTTTAGTAAGTTTTAATTGGAACAGCGAGGGAACAGGCACTGCAATCCACTGCAACGAAAAAAAAAAGAGCGAGAGAGAGAGAGAAAAAAAAAATTGTAGACGAAATACCACGACATTCTCAGGTATTGGGAATGTTCTGAACTTCCGGTAAAGGGGGGGGGGGGAGGAGGGGGAGGGGGGGGGGGGCGGGGAGAGGGGGGGAGAAGGGGGAGGAGGGATTTTTAAAATTAATTTCCGAACCTCGGGTCTCTGCTTTTGTTTTGTTTTGTTAAGATACTTGTGTGTTCTTTTTAAGGTACCGAGTGTTTCCTTTTTTTATTCATTTGAGGGTGAGGGGGGTGGGGGGAGTGAGAGAGAAGGGAGAGGGGGGAGAGGGGGAGGAGTAGAGTGAGGGGGGGAGAGGGGGGAGAGGTGGAGGGAGAGGGAGAGGGGGGAGAGGGGGGAGAGGGGGAGGGTAGAGTGAGAGGAAGGGAGAGGGGAGAGGGTAGAGTGAGAGGGGGGAGAGGGGGGAGAGAGAGGAGGGTAGAGTGAGAGGGGGGAGAGGGGGAGAGAGGGGAGGGTAGAGTGAGAGGGGGGAGAGGGGGGAGAGGGGGAGGGTAGAGTGAGAGAGAAGGGAGAGAGGGAGAGAGGGGGAGGGTAGAGTGAGAAGGGGGAGAGGGGGAGGGTAGAGTGAGAGAGAAGGAGAGAGGGGAGAGGGGGAGAGGGGGAGGGTAGAGTGAGAGGGAAGGGTAGGGAGAGGGGGAGAGGAAGAGGGAGGGTAGAGTGAGAGGGGGGAGAGGGGGAGAGAATGGGGAGGGTAGAGTGAGAGGGGGGAAGGGGAGAGGGGGAGAGGGGGAGGGTAGAGTGAGAGATAGAAGGAGAGAGGGGAGAGGGCGGAGGGTAGAGTGAGAGATAGGGGGAGAGGGGGAGGGTAGAGTGAGAGAGAAGGAGAGAGGGAGAGGGGGAGGGTAGAGTGAGAAGGGGGAGAGGGGGGAGAGGGGAGAGGGTAGAGGATGAGAGTGGGGAGAGGGGGAGAGAGGGGAGGGTAGAGTGAGAGGGGGGAGAGGGGGGAGAGAGGGAGGGTAGAGTTCTCAGGAGAGGGGGGAGAAGGGGGAGAGGGGGAGGGTAGAGTGAGAGAGGGGGAGAGGCGGGGAGAGGGGGAGGGTAGAAGGGTGAGGAGAGAGAAGGAGAGAGGGGAGAGGGGGAGGGTAGGAGTGAGGAAGGGGGAGAGAGGGGAGGGTAGAGTGAGAGAGAAGGAGAGAGGGGAGAGGGGGAGGGGGTAGAGTGAGAAGGGGAGAGAGGGGGGAGAGGGGGAGGGTTAGAGTGAGAGTGGGGGAGAGGGGGAGAGAGGGGAGGGTAGAGTGAGAGAGAAGGAGAGGGGGGAGAAGGGGAGGGGGAGAGAGGGGAGAGGGGAGAGGGGGAGGGTAGAGTGAGAGAGAAGGAGAGAGGGGGGAGAGGGGGAGGGTAGAGTGGAGAGGGGGGAGAGGGGGAGGGTAGAGTGAGGGGGGGAGGGTAGGGAGTGAGAGAGAGTGGGAGAGGGAGAGAGAGGGGGAGGAGTAGGGAGTGAGAGGGGGGAGAGGGGGAGGGTAGAGTGAGAGGGGAAGGAAAGAGGGGGAGGGTAGAGTGAGAGGGGGGAGAGGGGGAGGGTAGAGTGAGAGGGGGGAGAGGGGGATTGGGGTAAAGTGGAGAGGGGGGTGAGGGGGAGGGTAGAGTGAGAGGGGGGTGAGGGGGGAGAAGTGAGAAGGGGGAGAGGGGGAGGGTAGAGTGAGAGAGAGTGAGAAGGGGGAGAGGGGGAGGGTAGAGTGAGAGGGGGGAGAGGGAGGGGAGAGGAAGTGTGTTTGTAATCTGGAGTTTCTTTTGTGAAGCATTTTGCCGAAACCTATTTTACCGCGCATTTTTTCGCACTCTGGATCAAAGGCGTTGTCTTTGTGTTAATTATGGAAAATACAAATAGAAACTCTCTCGCTCTCTTTTTCTCTCTTTTTCTTACTCTTACCTTCTCTCTCTCTCTGTCTCTTTCTTTCTTTCTCTCTCTTTTTCTTACTCTTACCTTCTCTCTCTCTCTCTCTCTCTCTCTCTCTCTCTCTCTCTCTCTCTCTCTCTCTCTCTCTCTCTCTCTCTCTCTCTCTCTCTTTCTCTCCCACTCTCCTTCCCTTCCTTCCTTTCCCTATCTTCCTATCTTTTTAATCTCTCTCTCTCTCTCTCTCTCTCTCTCTCTCTCTCTCTCTCTCTCTCTCTCTCTGTCTGTCTGTCTGTCTCTTTCTCTCTCTCTCTCTCCCTCTCCCTCTCTCTCTCTATCTCTCTCTCTCTCTCTCTCTCTCTCTCTCTCTGTGTCTCTCTCTCTCTCTCTCTCTCTGTCTCTCTCCATCCCTCCCACTCTCCTTCCCTTCCTTCCTTTCCCTATCTTCCTATCTCCCTCTCCATACCTTCCTCCCTCACTCGCCCCCTCTCTCTCTCTCTCCCTGTCCCTCCCCCCTCCCTCCCTGTCCCTCTCCCCCTCCTCTTCTCTCCCCTTCTTTCTCCTTCTCTCCCCTTCTTTCTCCGTCTCTTTATTCACCTTCTCTCCCTCCCTCCCTGCCCCTCTCCCCCTCCCCTTCTTTCCCCTTCTTTCTCCTTCTCTCCCCTTCTTTCTCCAACTCTTTATTCACCCTCTCTCCCTCCCTCCCTGCCCCTCTCCCCCTCCCCTTTTCTCTCCCCTTTTTTCTCCTTCTCTTTATTCACCCTCTCTCCCCCCTCCCTGTCCCTCTCCCCCTTCTTTCTCCACCTCTTTATTCACCTTCTCTCCTCCTCCCATTCAGAGCCTAAGTCCTTCACTCGTACTTCCACAACAGCGGGAGAGAAAATGGCAAAGATTCCTTAAAGGCCCAAATGAGCGACCGGAGAAAATGGCGGATAAAGAGGAAGGAAGGAAGAAAGGTGATGAAGTAGAGGAAGGAAGAATAAGTGGATTGGGGATTAGGACTGTGCTCTTGGGATTAGGGATCTGGCGTGGCGATGAGGTAGTTCTATGAGAAGGGTAAGAGGCGGTGGCTGAGTCTACAGAGAGTGGGGAATAAACAAGAAGAGAGAAAAAGAGAAAGAGAGAGAGAGCAGGGAGGGAGGGAGAGAGGAAGGGAGGGAGGGAGGGAGGGATAAAAGGTGGGGAGAAGGGAGGGAGGGAGGGAAGGAGGAGAGGAAAGGGAGGGAGGGAGGGAGGGAAAGAAAAAGAGAGAGAGAGAGAGAGAGTGAGAGAGAGAGTGAGAGAGTAAGAGAAAGACAGAGAGAGAAACAAAAAGAAGATCAGCAAGAAAGAAAAAAGAAAGAAAAAAAAACTAACCAAAAACAACAAAATGAGATAGATAATAAAATAAAATACTGATTGAAACGAAAAAGATCAATTGAGAGGAACCGATGGAACAAAAAAATAATAATAATAAAATAAAAAGAAATAAAAAAAAATAAAAAAAAAAGATTTATCGGGACTCTCCGAAAGAATAGCAGCGAGATAGGAGACGGGAGAAAAATGAATTAACCGGAAGAGAGATTTATCAAGGAGAGAGGTAATCCAGGGAGGAAGGGAAAGGCAAAAAGGTTCAACAGACTGACAGGAAATAACTATGGAAAGAGAGAGAGAGAGAGAGAGAGAGAGAGAGAGAGAGAGAGAGAGAGAGAGAGAGAGAGAGAGAGAGAGAGAGAGAGAGAGAGAGAGAGAGAGACAGAGAGAGAGAGCGAGCGAGCGAGCGAGCGAGAGAGAGAGAGAGAGAGAGAGAGAGAGAGAGAGAGAGAGAGAGAGAGAGAGAGAGAGAGAGATGATGATAATGCTGATGGTAATGATAATGAAAATGATATTAATGATAGTGATGATAATGATTAAAATAATGCTGATGCTAATGATGATAATGACGGCAGAAATGATGATAACGATAATAATAATAACGATACATATAATAATGATGAAAATAATGGTAATAAATATAGTAAAAATGATGCCATTAATGATAATGATGATAAAGAACAGAAAACAGAGAGGAGGAAGAATACGAAGATTAACAAACAGAAGTAAAGCAGAGAAGAGACAAAAAAAAAAAAAAAGACAAATACATAGCGTTATATTAGATGAATTGAAAAGCTGACATGAAGATAACAGCGACACATTGATGGGTTTAATACAGTTATATATATTGAAAAAGATGGGAGGGAATAGAAATATCGACAGGGTGACATTACTGTGAGATATATGTGCTGTATATGTATAGGCTTTAAGATAAAATCCAGGTGGAATTTGAAAATATTTCCTCCATTTTCCCATAAATTTCTTTTGTGTTTATTGCTTTTCTTGCCATATCTATATCTATATCTATCTATCTATCTATCTATCTATCTATATCTATATCTATCTATCTATCTATCTATCTATCTATCTATCTATCTATCTATCTATATATATATATATATATATATATATGTCAAGAAAAAAAATATATATGTATATATGTGTGTGTGTGTGTGTGTGTGTGTGTGTGTGTGTGTGTGTGTGTGTGTGTGTGTGTGTGTGTGTGTGTGTGTGTGTGTGTGTGTGTGTGTGTGTGTGTGTGTGTGTGTGTGTGTGTGTGTGTGTGTGTGTGTGTGTGTGTGTGTGTGTGTGGGTGTGTGTGGGTGTGTGGGTGGGGGTGTGGGTGGGGGGTGTGCGTATGTGTGTGTATGAGAAAGAGAAAAGGGGCGAGATGGAGAAAGACAGAGAGAGAGAGAGAGAGAAAAAGAGAGAGAGAGAGAGAGAGAGAGAGAGAGAGAGAGAGAGAGAGAGAGAGAGAGAGAGAGAGAGAGAGAGAGAGAGAGAGAGAGAGAGAGAGAGAGAGAGAGAGAGAGAGAGAGAGAGAGAGAGAGAGAGAGAGAGAGAGAGAGAGAGAGAGAGAAAGACAGAAAAAAAACATAGAAACACAGAGACAGAAACAGAGAGAGAATCATACAAAACCAGTGACAAAGTACAGAGAGAGAGAGAGACATACAAACACCGAGACAGAGACAGAGAGCTTGCACACGTGTCCACACCCTTACACAGGTGAGTGCGCCTACTGCCTGTGCCCATCTTACTCGTACAGGACAGCGCCGGACCCCGCAAGGCCACACTAGTTCAGCATTCGAAATCAAAGCATTTAAACTACACTCGCCACAAAGCCAAACTGCAGGCACTTTAATTGAGACCAAATACGTAACGGACACGCGCGTCGACAACACAAAATGGCAAAATTTCACTTTCGTAATGGAGACCACTTTGTTATAGGAGATAAATCTGTCGCAAGGGTCATTCTGTCAGGGAGAAGAAAAATGGAAATAGAAGAAGAAAATAAATCACCTGCAAGGCCGAAGAAGAAGAAAAAGAAGCCACGTGACCTACAAAGGCCACTCTATTAAGAAACAAAAAAGGAGATGAAAGAAGGTAAATCACTTAGGAAGGCAATTCTATTAAGTGGCAGAAGTAGAAGGAGAAGAAAAAGAAAGAAGAAGAAGGAGAAGGGGAAGATGGAGGAAGAGGAGGAGAAATTAGAGGAAGAGGAAAAGGAGGAAGAAGAGAAGGAGAAGGACAATGAGAAGAAGAAGGAAAAGGAGGAGGAGGGGTAGAAGTAAGAGGGGGAGAAGAAGGAGGAGGAGGAGATAAAAAGAAGAAATGAGAATAATTGCCATTTTATCAAATAGTAGAAGAGGAGCAAAAAGGAGAATTAGATGATGCAGACGCAGAGTAATAACAAAAACAACAAAAATAACAACAACAATTAGTAACCATTAAAAATGACGACCATACTAAATACCATAGTAATGACAATGACAACTGCAATAAAGGTATCATGTACACGCAAGAATTAAATGAAAAAAAAAATATATATATATTGAACAATAACGCTACCTTTAATTATGGTAAATAAAGGACATTCTGTCTTTTTCTTAAATATAAATAATACAATATGCGCGTCACACTCTCAACCATCGACGTTCGGTCACTCATTCCATTTCGAATTTTAAGCACAATGGACGCGTGAGAATTGTATTGAATTAATATCATCCCTTTCATGACATTTAAGAAGTACGCCTGTCTCTCACGCTCAAAAGAATTAAACTTCTTTGCTCGGGAACATTATAATCCTTAAGTGACTTCTCTTGTATCACTGAAGCCGCTGCCACTTCGGAATGCGGGCGGAGGAGAGGCAAGGCGCAGGGGACGGCTCTGTGCTGCTGATTTATCAATTGCTATTCATATGTATATATATATATATATATATATATATATATATATATATATATATATATATATATATATATATATATATGTATGTATGTATGTATGTATGTATGTATGTATGTATGTATGTATGTATGTATGTATGTATGTATGTATGTATGTATGTATGTATGTATGTATGTATGTATGTATGTATGTATGTATGTATGTATGTATGTATGTATGTATATATATATATATATATATATATATATATATGTATGTATGTATGTATATATGTATGTATATATATATATATGTGTGTGTGTGTGTGTGTGTGTGTGTGTGTGTGTGTGTGTGTGTGTGTGTGTGTGTGTGTGTGTGTGTGTGTGTGTGTGTGTGTGTGTCTCACTTTGAGCATTAATTGTGAAGGTTTAGAATTCCGTTTCCACCGATCACGAGTTCTCAGCTTTAAATTCACAAAACAGTTATTAGCAGCATTCATTGCATAACCACTGAATTAATAACTAATCAAAATTATGGTTAAAGATAATAGGCTAGGTCTATACGTAAGACTCATTTTCTTGCCA
The DNA here is from genome assembly GCF_042767895.1 of Penaeus vannamei. Classification (NCBI taxonomy): domain Eukaryota; kingdom Metazoa; phylum Arthropoda; class Malacostraca; order Decapoda; family Penaeidae; genus Penaeus; species Penaeus vannamei. The sequence goes on from NC_091585.1 coordinate 22,624,589, forward strand.
TTCATCTACATTTACAAAATATTTAATTTATCTACTTATTACTTGATATATTACATTTGTTTTACGTGGAGTAACAGACTGTGAATAGTTGGGATGTTTTTCGGCTATTGTAATCGTTCGGTTATTTTGGGTCTGCGTGAAAATGAATAATAAATTAGACATACTGATATATGCTGATGCCTGAATGAAAGAGTAATATAATCTTTGATTACCTGAATCAATAATGCATAATTCATATATGTTAATAACATGTTTATTATCTAGTTATGTTAAGTTTGTGAGAAGCGGTCCTTCACCTTGAGAACTTACCAGAAGGTCAACAAACAAGGTCATAATGCATTGGATTTTTTTACTGACAAGAATTGTGTTATTGGCAAGTATTGACCTGATTTACGAAGTTCATTGTATTGTGAGAGAATGTTGACCTATTATCATCTTCATATCCGTGGTTCCAGTCTGTGTCAGTGTGTGTGTGTGTGCGTGTGCGTGTGCGTGTGCGTGTGCGTGTGCTTACGCTGGTCTATTAAACTTTACTATAGATGTACTTTGCCCAAGAATAGCTGATAATGTTATGAGGGAATGGTAATCTATATTTATACATCTACTGTGAATTGTATAGGTCATGCAAAGTTATAATTTTCAGTACTTGGCTAGTTTATAGATTCAACTGTGTATGGATGGTAACTGATGCCTTTGTTTCGTTTCGGCGTTTGGGTGTAATGGCTCCTGACTGCTTGATGTTGGACTAATATGTAAGGTGACAACATAGAGCTTTTCGGAGCTTTCAACTGAATGCAAAGCAGTTAAGATTATTTTTTCTAACAATAGATGTGGTTATTCATTTTATGACTCCAAGTTTGTTTTAGACACTAGGTTAGTTTTTACTAGTTCTTTTATATAAAAAAAAATATTCCCATTACTGTGAGAAAAAAAAATCTTGAGAGTAGCTTAACACTTTCTCCCTCCTATATTCTCATCTTTTTACATCTTCACACCATATTTCCCCTCCTTAGGCATATTAATGAGGACAAAACTCCAAACACATTTTATTTAAGTTCATTTTATTTGACCAACATACTTTTAAGTACACATGAATGGCTGAGATTAACAACTTGGACAGACAGACCTCTTTGGGTTCAGAAACGAGATTCAAACCAAGGCCTTGCTGCAGCTGTGAACCTCCACTCCATCACACTGTTGAGATCACAGATGGCATCCACTGTGAATTGTGTTACACTTGGTAATATCACTTAACTAATGTAGTTACACCATCTATGACTGTATGTGACATAGGTAGTTTTTATATAATCATTTCAGTGCCTAGAAGAAAAAGATATAAAAAAACAACTTAGGGCAATATAATGAAATGGGATATTTTACAAGGTGAATGGTCAGCAATATGACTTTGGATACACAGAAAGCTTTTCTTTTTGAGACTGTGGTTAAATAAAGAAACTAATTTCTAAAGTAAATTTCAGTTTCACTTATTATTCAGTCCTTCTAATACTATGACAAAAGATATTTTTCTCATATAATTACTAAAGGTCATATCCTGAAATCATAAACAGAAGCCAATATAAAACAATACTTTAAAAAATGTCAACCCATTTTTTGCACTCATTCATTAGTAGTACTGTGAGTGTGCACATTTATTAAGTATACAGATCTACTGTTGTAGCTTGGGTAAAGGATATTACTCATTAACCATATCACTCATTAACCATATCATGTAAAGATTTTTAAAGGTCACTTCCATCATTTCTCATAAAAATTGTTCCAAACAAAAGAAAAGAAAAAACACATGTTCAATGGATATTTAATATTAGTATCCCACATAAACTAACATTCAATTGCTTTTTCTCTATCACAGTTACTATTTAGTTAAGTTAAGTTATTGAAAAGTATGTGCCCTTATCATAAATACAAAGGCAGGTATACCTTTAAATATCACGTTGTTAAATGTATCAAACCTAAGACAAAAAATATAAATTAAATCATTCCTTAGAACAAGATAAACTTTATTGGCAAGATATATCATGGAATCGGAGATCACACTATTACCCTAAAATACTTAAAACTCACTAACAAAGTTGAAACAAGAGTTCTATAGGCACTGCATCTTTGCTGACCCTATATGCCTTGGAATGCCTATTTGTCTATGGAAGTTATGCTTGAAAGGACTCTATATATGGTGCTACAGTTAGACAGTTAAGACAGACTGGTATTATCTGAAGTAGAAATTAACAGATTTAAAATGTCCCTTCTAGCAACACTCATTCAGGTCTCAAAGTATGCACATGCCAGAAGATTCATCCTTTTGTTTATTTCCCCTTTGGAATTCCCATTAACTAGCTGTTATTTGTATACAAAGAAGACACTGAATGCTTGAGATTTGATATGATACTTTATCTTTGCTCATTCATTTCAGCTCAATTACTGTTGACGAGAGATGACAGGATGTTTACATATGTACAGAGCCATACTTAAAAAAAAGAGAGCTTAAAATGCTTAAAAAAAAAAGATGAGAAAAGAAAATATTCTGGCTAAGAAAAACAAATCAACTGAGCTTATCATTAACAAAACAAAATGACAGTAAATGATTTGATAGTCCTGGAACAACACATATCAAACCACAGCCACAAGGATTCTTATGTAAACAATATCATATGGTAGCAGCAGTGATGAATGCCAGGTCTCTGATCTTGCATTTATGTTAATCAAAGCATATGCAGCTTGTTTTTAACATATGGTTTATTAAACACATATGGTATAGTAAAAAATAATCCTTTATGAGATATCTACACAATGTCACTGCAAGTATTAAGTTTGTAAATGTAACAATTTAACAATGCATATGAGAAATTTGAGGCATAGGGTATCCTTCCACTGGGTTTCTATGCATGGTATTTCATAGAAGAATCTGCTGTACTATTTGCAAGAACTGATTAGTATCATGATGGTTATAATCTTAATATGACTAATTTTTAATCTTTTTCCTTGAGTCTTCAGTAATGTAGTACCATCTAAAAGTACGTTAACTTTGAAAATGAAAACCTTTTTTTAAAACTATATAAAAAGTAGAAACTTCCTATGATTATAGCACACGGTATCATGAGAAATGAAAATCGTGATCTCCACCTATGGTATTACCTCCTGTGTATCATGCGAATGTCACTGGTATGTGTTTCCTACAATAAACAAAATATATTACAATCTTGTCTCTTGAAAATATACTTGTACACTCCACTTGGAAATTTCAGAGCACTGAGTATCCTTTTAACTTAAACCTATCATTGGTAAAGTGCTAAAATTACAAAATATAATGCCATTATCATTCCACCTTCCATAATTTCTGATTCATAGCTTTATACATTTCAATGATGCTGCATTTACTACAACTTTTTTGCTTTTATTTTTGTTATGCATGAAACATTGACATCCATTCATAAATATGGTGACTTTTAACTGTTCAAAAAACACACAAGTACTGTTCCTGCTCTGAGCAAGGTGAAACAATAATTGAATTATGTATGTATATTAGTCCCTGAACTAGTTTTGTTTTCAGTCCCCTTTAACATCTTATCCTAAAACGGTGCATAATTAAAGACAAGCATCCTGATGATCATTCTGACAGTGGTTGAGCCACCAAGAAAGCCCTGATTTGGGATGCTAGGTTTCCTTCTATTACAAATCTTGGGTGTTTGTGACAAAAACAAAAACAACAAAAAATATAACAAAATAAGCTAGTGTTGCTGCACGTTTCATATTATCTTTACTTGGAGAAAAAAAGTAAAAAATGAAAGAGATGAAACATAAAACAGATCCACAGGAAATGAGAAAGATGAAGCATAACGTACATGCACAACTGATGTCTGATCTAAGAAAACATCTTGTACTGTACATCTCTTGAAAATATCAACTCAAAATAATAATAAAAAATTAAAAAGTATGATAAATTATGAGTGCTAAAGAAAGAAATTAATATTGGCAGTGGAATAAAAATATCAACCCTCTTTGATATTCCCAGGCAATATAATCACCTGCTTATATTAATAAGCGTTCTTTAGGTAAAGAAACATCTTCATCAGTCCAGACTATATTACATTGCATAATCATTTGATAAACCAAAGAAATTAATAAATAGAACAATAACAAATCTATTTGCAAGAATCATAAAAGTTTCCTAAGCTAATTTTTGCACAAATATAGTTAATATAGCTAATGGATATATGACAGGCTTACAGGCTACACAAATTTAATAGGATTTATTCTTTTTGTTATGACTTGCATTTATATGGCATGCAGTGATCAAAATATATTCAAAATACAAAGTACTAGACTTTTTCCAAGGACACAGTCAGCTGTTCACTTTTCTTTATAAACTTGTAAAATCTAAAGTGACTCCTCACAAGTTGCCCTTCAATAACAAAAACACAAACAAAAATGGAGAAAGATGATGCCATCTCGCGATTCCCAGAGATATTGGGTTCGGGTACCTGAGGGTATTCATTTTCTTCTTTTCCTCTAGTTCCCCTCTTTTCTTTTATCCTGTTCCTGAATTAGAGACTATCCGATTCTCTGCCACGCTGATGAAGCTCCCTGTCTGAGGCACAAGCATTGGTGTTCCCGTCCCAAAAAGGGTCATCACTTTCAGGTGAGGTGTAGTTCCCCTCATGCCAAAATGGGTTGTCACAATCAGGCAGGTCTGAATTCATATACCTAAAGTCATCATCATCATCATCATCCTGCCACTGTGAGATACTAGATTCTGAGTCTGAACACTCGCAATCTGCTGTGTAGCATGACGACTGGAGCTCCGGCAGAGCTAGATTATGTGGCCTAAAACTGCCCATTCTATTGTCTGGTAATTGCTGGATACTGTGTGGAGGCTTTTCTAAATCGTAATTTTTACGCTCTAGGGGGACACTAGGGTAGAAGAACTCTCTGATGCTCTCACTGTCAGAGTCATCAAAATCTTTGGCATTTTCGTATTCAGAGTCACCATCCTCATTCACATTTTCGTACTCGGAATCGCCATTTTTGTTTACATTCTCGTAGTCAGAGCCATTGTCATCTTTGGGGTTGCTTAGCCTGTAGTACCTAGCTAGTGTCTTCTCTAGGTTGATGCTGCCCTCAGAACTACGGCCAGAGAGAGTGCAGCTGCTCACGTTATCGTAATAGGTAACTGGAAAAGGAGATAATATGTCAGATTTCATGAGTAATGAGTGTGATTTATACCAACACTAAATGATCCAGTGAAACAACTCCTCACTTCCAACCTGGGACACTGAAACATGCATGCAAGCTTTTGCACCCAACTACACACACAAGCATCCATACGCTCATCATATGATTGTAGTAAAATAAAGCAAAGATATAAAATGTGTTCCATTCCTTTAAAAACAGAACATAAAATACAATACTTTTCCATATTTCATAGTTACTAAATATCCTAACAAATAATACACAACAAAGAAATTTAAAAATATTTCACGGTTCAGTCAATTAATGAAATGGTCTATAATTCTTGCAGGGAGCCAGATATCACTGGTAAAAATACCACAAGCCTACTTTGAACAAAGTGAAATGCAACTTATATTTAACTCGGGAGTAAACAAAAAAATTAACAATTTTGCTTCAACTAAGAAGGACACCATACAAAAAACATGCACATATTTTAGAAATTAAAACAATGCCATTACTTAACACATTTTAAGAAACATTTTATCTTTACCATGGCCTCACAATATACAGAATAACCAGCTCTTTTTTATTATACATATATGTGTCTTGTAAAGTCTTCAACTAACGCAAATAAAGGAACAGGTAAACCACTCAAAATCAATTACCTTACATCATAAACTATTGTATTGCTCAACAGTCTTTCTAGTCTCCTTAATACAATAGTGATTCATTAACTAGACTATTTTCAAGTTGTGGTCATCTACACACTACAAACATACTTATCTATTCCCGTGTCATTCTTCTGTTTGTCTGTACACTCTTCTTTTGAGCTTTATTTCATGGAGAAACAAAGGAAAGAAAAACAACCAAGAATTTAAGATATAGCAAGAATAAAGGGGGGGGGGGACCCACAATTTTGGATGAAATATGAAATGAGATGAGAAGAGAAAAGAGTAAGAAAAGAACGATGGGACAGAAGATGAAAAAAAAGAAAAAAGAAAAAAAGAGACAATAGTAGCATTGTATAATTTTAACAATAAATTACCACATTTACTTAGAAGGTCAAATCAGAAATTAAATTATGGAGAATGGGTCTTCCACAATTCTGTTAGAGAGATATATGGGATGGTACAATTCAAAAGGTTTCCACAATACCAAGTTTTACAAGACAATACTTTTTTCACCACATAAATTTCTTACATGTATATTCTTACACATTCAAATCACAAGCATGTACAGTCATAACTGGAATTTACAATTATCAATGACAATTTACTAAATTAAAAAAAACAAGCAACTTGATATATTTTCTATTATTTTTCAGTTATTCTCTTTTTGATTAGAATATCAACATAAAAAATACAAGGTACATTATCTTCAGATTCAATTACAATATGCATTTGAAAACATAGTGACAGATATAATGATAATCTCACTTCACTGGATTATTGTTGCAGTAACATTCATTAGAACTTTTCTGGCAAGCATAGGAACAGTACCCATTACCTTATTTCATGTATGTATTTCAATCAAATAAATTACTTTTGGTTGCATTTTTTGTTTAATAACCTCTCCCCTTTGCTGTTATTCATATAAAAACTTTAGTGATATACTTGAATAAATAGCAAAAACTAATCATAAATGTTCATTCACTCGTTCACACACAATTAACCCTACATCTGTTAAATGTTCACACAACATCCCTTACAACTAATGCCTTACATTTAGAAGAGGTCTGAGGTCTAAGTGTAAAAGCTACAAATTTCAGGTGAAACAAAGAGATGCCCTAAATTTTTTCCACTAAACTAAAACATCAATATGATTCCTACGACTGAACATTTGGGAATTTAGTATGACTTCAATACCTACATCTGAGAGGTTGTGAGTCAGCTACATCTCTACAGTCATAATACACAAACAATATTCAGATTTCTATGACAGAACATCAAGTAGAAGACAATCTCTGTTCAAAAGATTATTTTGACCAGAACTACATTAACCTCCATAAAGAGACTTCATATAAATATGGAGTAAACTAACTTGTGTACAAAGTATGGAGTAACAAAGACAGGTGAACATGTGTACAATATGAGTGTTGTACATCTTATGATATTACATGAGGAGCAGTCATTCACAATACAAAACCAATAATACATGAAAGGGAAAATACGACTCACCTTCACAGAACTTAAAACATGTGATGCTCTATCATTAAGTCAACTGACAAGGATACAGACTGAAACCAGTATACCATACGACATCCAACTATAGCACATAAATGGCATTCCTCACACAATGTCAAAACCTACAGAAACGAAAGGTTAGAAAGGAAAAAACAAAAAACAGAACAAAAACAATGAAGACTTTAGTAATGCTTCAGAATACATACCTCTCTAACCCAGCCAGGAAGCTCTGCTACAGACCTCCTACACGTGAAAAAATAAACAATTCAGTGGAGGGGGTCTATACAAAAAAAATAAATAAACAAGTAGAAATAAATAAATAACACAAATACAAAGCAGGAATAAATGCAAAAGACAAAAAAAAATTATATTGCAGAAAAAAATTAAATGAAGATCTTATATTGGGAGGAGGGTGGAAACAAAATTTTTAGTCTTTTACACCACCATGGGATGAAAAGGAAGAGAGAGAGAAAGAGAGAGAGAGAGGGGGGAGGGTAATTAACCAACTTTGAAGGAACAAATGGGATAGTGAAGCCAAGTGTCTCAGATGCTCTAGACCTTTGAGAAAGTAATGAAACTCTGATGACATCTGAGTCTTGCCATTACCGATAAACCAGAACAAGAAAATCTTAAAACGAAAATTATTTCTAAAACTTTCTGCAAGATTTAGAGCTCTTTCCTACTTGCACAAGTCATATATTCTATCTTATTCTAATAAAGAAAAGCTATATAAAATCATGAGAGAGAAAAAGTGTATATATTACTAATAGTAATAGAAATATTGGGGCGGGGAGACCAGTTATATAAAATATGAAGGAACTGGCTATCTTGAAAGTTGGGGAGGAAAGTGAAATGCAGACTTTTCTTATAGAGGGTGAAATGTCTCTCCTCTTCTGTGAGGGACTATGCATATTAATATATGTATATATACATATATATATAAATATGTACAAGAAAATGTGAGCAAGCAACACCTTGTCTCAGAAGGCCTATCATAGAAAAAAAGAAAAAAAAAAAAGAAAAAAGAAAAAAAAAAAAAGGAAATCACTGAGAAGGGAACTGAACGCTATTAAACTCCTGCGACCATGTCAGGTCCAGCAGACATGAGTATAAATTCCTTTGAAGCATACTGAAGAGGGTGATCTGGTGTTTTATGTTGTTGTTTAATTACGTAATAAAGGACAAGAGGAAATTTCATTAGATTTTTCTTTTCCAAAAATGACAAAAGAGCTGAATACAAAACATAAGATCATGATTTTTAAAACTAATGACAAGCTAAGTGCAGAATAAAAAAGACTGATAAAAACAAACTTTGTTCTGCCTCATACGATTTCTTGAAAAATGAAAAAAATCAATCAAGATAAAGCTGTCTTTAAGTCTTCAGATTAGAACCGGTAATAAAAAGAACAATACAATACATAAAAAGACTGATACTGGGTAAGGGCTCTTTTACATCCAGTATGAAAGTGTGGTGGAATCTCAATACCATTTCTCCAGGTAATCGATGGCAAAATCTCAAAAATCCAAGCAAGGAGAAACTATTTTTCTGAAAGCCTTTTAGCCCTTGAAAAACCAATCACCCATCATTCAGAATAATAAAGGGAATTTTATATCAATCTTCCTCTTGAAATAAAAGAGACATCACAGGAGTGTTATCTAATGCAGTTCTGAAAACTTGCTGCTCAATACCTGAAGAGGATGACTGTGATGACTGGAGCTGAGTCTCACTACTGTCACCAGAGTCCGAGGCTGGAGAACAACAGGAGAATGAGGACGAATCAACGGTTATTGTACTTCTGTGGAGAGATAAGGAATGGTTACATACAAAAAATTATTACACAAATACAAGAAAAACTAAGAAAATTGATGAGACCAAAAATAACAGAGAATCAGCACAAATGTTCTAATAAATATCTTAGTATTTTTAAAATTTAGCATCATGTTTTTTCTGCTAAGCTCAAAATTATCTTAAAGTTTTCAGCCTACTTGAAAATACCTGCTCCCTATTTCCATTACCTGACTGAAGACATCGACTGTGATGTGGAAGTTCTAGATGCTCCAACTGACGCTGACTGATCATATATGGACTCATCATCATCAACCTCATTTCCTATTCGCGAAGAACTTAGGGATGTGGCTGACCTCTGCATGCGTCTGATGGTAAATTTGGATTTGAGTTGGGGAAAAGAAAATTGATTTCGGGAAGAAAAGAAACGAAGAAGAAATAAGTCCATAACACTCAGCATAAAATATAACCTTTACATGAAGGATTTAGAGTATAACAGTTAACTTCGCACCATTTACTATTCTCACAAAAAAATTACTATATAATCATAACACTCAAGAAAAAATCAGACTACTCAAATAAATTACTGAAAGCCACAACTTACATATGATCATTATCATTCTTGGTCCCCTGAGGAGTGAAGGAGAGTGAACGTCGTGTATACCGTATGGAAGGTTCATACACAAAGCTGTTTGAAACAGTGGATATTGAGCTATCACTCTCACTGTACTCAGTGATGTACTGTCTGGGGTTGGCCTCCTCTTGAGCTGTGTGCAAACGAATGTGTTAAATGAAATGAAATAAAATGGCAATACATGCACGCATGCTCACTTTTTTTCATGAACTTTTAGTGATCAACAAGAATTCATAAAACATATTTCTGTCTGAAAAAGTAGTTGAGCAGCAGAAGGAAAATCTGTATTTAAACTGAATTTTCAAGATCTCAAAAACATACACATAAACATTATATATCTATTATATTATACATATACATATACATATATATACAAACAAACACACACACACACACATATGCAGTGACGGGCATCAATACACTGATCTGTCTAAGGTGATACTGATGCATTGATACTTGAAAATTGACTAATTGTTTCTTCGAAGACAGCTGAAGCGATACCAATAAATGTATCGCTGATACTCTGTTGTAAGAAAGCATCCAAACTGATATGTAAATATTAGATTATGATGTTTGATGCACTGTAAAAAGTGCCTGCAGGAGGTAAGTGTTTTCAAGATCATGTTATTGTTTTCTACAGCACAATAACAACAATTGCTATATTACAATTGACAACTGGGTTTATGGTACTTATGCACATATTACTCTAAAAATCTGTTCCTGTAAGACCAAAGAAAAGAGGTGACAGTTCTCAACCTCTTTCATACTTCTTGAGCGCCATTGTCGATAGTGTGAGCGAGCAAGAGAGAGAGAGAGAAAAAAAACACAAGCACCCATACTTCCTAACAGAGATAGATAGATAGATAGATAGAGAGATAAATAAAGAAAGAGGTTAATAAACTTACAACATCTTATAATTTCCTCAAACACATAATCATCAATGTCACACTCCAGCTGGGTCCACTGGTGTGCCTCCACTTCTTCTAAAGTCATACGAGCTTTAGGATCCTTCTGCAACATCCCGTTGAGAAGGGCAGTCAATTCTGTCAGAGGATGAAATCAAGTTTAAGGTGAATTCCAAGAAGTTTGAAATAGTGATGTAACAAAAAAGTTTTACTTAAGAACCTTCAATTTTTTTTTCTGTTTGTTTATTTGTTTTCTTGTTGCATATGTGCAAATTTAATGTTACATGAAAAGAGTGGCAATAATATTGTGTTTAAAAATATACACTGCTACAGATTTTCATTACATATGCATTGCACTTCTGGAGTTAAGTATATATAACTACCATTATTTCATGTCAAAGAGTATGGATAAAGCATAAATATGTAAAATAGTAAATCAAATAATAAATTCTAAGCAAATATCATTTAATATGAATAAAACAAAGATGGAGTGTGACACCATTTTCATTTTAAAACTGCAAATATTTTAAACCGAAGGTAATATGAATCATCAATACTCTGCAAAACAAAACCATATTTAAAAAGAACCTTTTGCACTTCCTATTCATAAACAAATAACATCTTACCAAGAGAATGTCTAACAGGGAAGGTAAGCTCTGCCTTAATGGTTTCATCTACATCATAGAATGGGTTCTCTCCATACATGAGAGTATAGAGGGTCACTCCCAGTGACCAGACCTCTAATTCATAGCCACTATACCTGGAAAGCAACAAATGTAATTCTTATTATTCCCTTTTCTTTCTTTTTAAAATACTAGCTACTATTAAAGAAATAATCTTATCATTAAAATGTTCTAATAGAAACATTCTAATATCTTTCACAATTTTTTTTTATTGTCTTTATGTTATAGTGCCTTCCAAGAAGCTACTGTTTATGTAGATCTGTGACTCACTTGTTTCCCTTGAGCACCTCTGGACTGCAGTACTCTACAGTTCCAGCAAATTGGGAAAACATTTTGCCGGGTTTGGTGAAAGCTGATGAACCAAAGTCTATCAGCTTCACATGGAATCTGTTGTTCAAGATGACGTTTTCATCTTTCACATCACGGTGGATGATGTTGAGAGAGTGTAGGTAAGTTAATGCCGAGACAATCTGTTCAAACAGAAAGGGGACAAAATAAATTCTTTTACCTTCTTGAATTTGTGATAAGTTTGAAAGAATTTCATCAATATCAATACTTTTTATTTCGAACTAAATGTGTTTAACGGTGAATTTAGGTTCAATCTAATTATCAGTATACCAGCATATATGTCGTCAAAGGTGACTTAAAAACCATTCTTAATTATGATCAATTTCATAAAGAATGTAAATACCAATTTTTATAAAAGAATTCACCAAGCACTAACCTGTCTGAACATATAAGCAGCAAGAGGTTCATCAAGAAGAGGGTTACGATCAATGAACTCAAACAGGTCCATCCCAGCACCCCATTTTTCCATAACTAATTGGAAGTAATCATCATTCTCGAACATGTCGAACACTGATACCTGTGGGAATCATAGAACATGTCAATGCCATATCATAAAGTGATGTAATGTAGTATAATTTTCTTTCTGTAAGCATCACATTTCTTGGCATCATTTATTGTTCAATCAACACTAATACTAACTTCACATTCTATTTTACCATAAGAAACCTCACATATCTTTCTGAGTATGCTCTGATAATAAAAACTACTGAATTACATGTAAAAGAAATAAAGATTAAACATAATACTGAAAGAGAAAGTGGGAAAGAAACAAACAATAAAAGAAAGAAAATAAAGGAAAGAAATGCATATACTCTATAATAGAGCAAAGCAAAAGATTTCACATGAATACACAAAAATTTAAAAAGAATACTATAATCATACTACTTAAGCAATGAGTATTAAACCAAATATCTTCAAGGACATTACTAACTATACTGGAGATGTGTAAATAACCAGAAGAGATAGGACTTGCATTTAAAGCTCAACACTTTCAATTCCAAAAAACATATATTACATAAAGATTCCTGAAACTTACAATGTTTGGATGGTCAAGAGTCATGAGCAGTGACACTTCTAGAGGAACCCTTTTTCGGAGGAGGAGGTCATCCACCCAACTGTCCTGGTAAACTTTACTCTTCTTGATGAATTTGGTTACAACCTAGAAAAAAAGCACCACAGAGTTAAAAATAGCATAGTGTTTACAATTCAATATGTAAAAGTTACTATCATGGTGTTACATGAAAAAGAAAAATCATCAGAATATGCTATGTCCAATGTACTATTCACTCTAAAAAAGTAGAACTATCACTAAAGAACTTTCATTATGTACATATCAAAATATTTCTTCAAGAGCAATCTTATGACCAGTTTCTAAAAATGTCCATCCACATATTTGCTTTCTAAAATCAACAAAGAATATCAATTCCCTTACCATAAGTCCATCAGAGTTTCGGTAACTCATCTTTACACAGCCAAATGCTCCCTTTCCTATCTGACGTAAGACCGAGTAATGATTGCTATAATCTCCTGCTAGCAATAGATCCTCGCCCTCCTCTGGACACTGTTTGGAATATTTGTTTAGTTACAGGTTACAATAATTTGCATAAAGAATACCATCATTTATGATTTATAGAGGGAAAGAAGTGAAGTAAAGCCGTAGCAATATAAAAAATAAAAAATTATAAACTCACTTTATCCATAACAATTCCAAATTACTTATCATAATCCTAAACACAATTTAAACAGGAATGGCCTTGAAAACATACAGCAGATGATGACTCCCGATTGCCTCGCCGTGAGTGGTTGAGTGAATATTCTGCTCCTGAGCTGCCGTCTGTGCTTGTCTGACTGTGGTCAGCACCTTCATCATCAGATGATGTGTCAGAGTCATCCTCAAGATCAATCTCTGACTTCTGAGCCTCGTTTTTGATGGCCTGTAAAGGGTTTAGTTTCAGTCAAAAAGAAAATCATTTGGTAATGCGCAAGTAATCATGGCTACTTAAAAATACATGTCCCGTCAAAATTAAAATTTATATTGAAAGTGAGAAGATAGACAACTCCACCATCTATGATATAAACACTTCTAAACATGATTAAAGATAAAGTAGACCATGGCTACTTACATGACCTAAAGAATATTCTGCTGTCTCATTGAAAGTTGAAGCTAAGGTAAAGTTTGTGTTAGATCGAAGGCCCTCTCCAGGTTCTTCTGGATCTCGCAAAATCCACACGCAGTAGTGATTCACTCCATTTAACTCCACTCGACGAATTTGGTAGATGATCACTGTAAACAAAGAAAAATTAGTAATCAAATTGAGTAGGAAAATATGAAGTCTGCTGACTTATCTTGCTAAGGAATAATGACAATTATACATGGAAAATGTATTTACCCCTCTAGATCGTGATAAAAATGATTTCAAATGAGTTAATACATGACCAGGGAAAACAGAGAAAAGCTAATACAAACATACACAGATAAAAAGAAAGAAAGAAATCACAAACCAAGATCAGATCCATCCTTATGCTTTCCAACCCCAAAGAAACTGCCTTCTTCAATGGTATGAACTTGGCTGTGGCCTCTCATCCGACCCACAGCAGGCGTAGAAGTGACCATATCCTCAGGAAGCATGTCCTGGGGAAGATCTGGATACACCTCTATTTGTACCTAGTGGGGGAAAAATATGATGTGTAGAGTATTATCTTTGCCTTAATAAATTCTAAAGTAGGAAGCTGCAAAAGTAAAAAATATTTACAATACATACATGTATTAAGTAATATATTTAAGCAATATTTGATAGAAATATGTGTGAATTGCAAAAGGGAGAAACATTCAGTGTTCAAACAATATGACATAAGTAATGTACAAAGATGGTGACAAACCTTGGGAAGACTTTCGTCAGATGCATTTTCTCTGTCTTTTACTGTCCTTGTTTTGGTGGGACTTCCTTGTAAGCCTGAGTTATTTGTCTGATTTGAAACATTCTGCAGTGAAAAGGAGTCTTTTACTGTCTGGGTAAAATGAAGAAATAAGGAAAAGAAGAGGAAGACGAAGAGAAGAGAAAGAAAAGAAAAGAAAAGAAGAGAAAAGGATAGTAAAGGAAAGGAAAGATAACAAAAATAAAATAAGAAGAAAAGGGAAGAGGAATGATGATAAAAGAACAAAGAAGAAAAAAGAAGAGGAAAGATGACAAAAGAACAAACAAAAAAAGAAAGAAAGCAAAAATATTCAAAATTTTCCAATATGGATAAAAATGCCAACAACAACAGCATAAAGTATGTAACAACAACCTGCTGGCTGATGCTGAGTATATTCATGGAGTTGGTGATGTCCCTCATGGCCTTGTTATTCTGAGACGAATTCTGGCTGTTGTCCCCCGTGCTTGTGACGTTAGAAGTGGAGTTAAAAGTTGATCCGTAGAGTGATCCCTGAAGCTTACTGTCAATATAGAATAGAACTTGAATGATGGTATGAATATCCTAAAATGGTACGCTTAGAGGCAAAGGATTGAAATATAAACTTAAAAACATGTTCAAGGGATTTCACACTGCTATGGTTATCATTTCAAATCAAGGTGAAACATTTCCATCAAAAATAATGATCTATAATGTAAAGCATCTAAATACACAATGTGGTAAAAATAACAATCACTGGCCATAAGTGCCCATAAATTAAAAATTTAATCAAATTTCAAGATTAATTTCATTTGTGTGAATATTTAAATAAAATGTTCAAAGATATCACTGTGAGACACATTTGTAAATCAAGTAACCTTTCTGAAGCAATAAATCCACGGTTTGGGGTAGATATTGATGATGGCTCAGACATCAACGTTGTTGCTGCTTCATTCTGTTTACTTTTTGTGAATAGAGGTCCATTGGTTCTCTGAAACCAAATAGAAAAACTTAATATTTCTTTTTCCAATATTTAAGATTTATTTATAACATTAAAAATTTTTTGTTGTTTAAAGATGCGATGCATGCATGAGAGCGTGTGTGTGCGCACAAACACACACACATACATACAGATGTAGACATATGTTATCAAGACAACTGTACCTCCTTATTTTCCTTCTGATTTTCAGTTTCAGTATCACTAAGAGTTGAATCCGAGTCATCTGAGTCAAAGGACGGGCTATTCATTTTTTGAATCAATGCAACATCATCAAAGAAGGTTGGTATAAGATGAGTTATATCCTGAAAAGATAGAATATTCACTTATGAAATGTTATATTTCAATCCATCTATAGCTCTATATACAATCATTAAGATATGTAACTTCTAATAACATATGTAACTTCTAGTAAATACATAGAATAAAACTGGCATTTTCTGGTTTCTAAATTTAAAGCTGAATAAAATAACTAAAAATAATAACAACAAAACAGATAAATCAAGCACACAAAAGAGAGAGAAGAAAAAAGTACATTTCCTTACCTCTCCCTCAAGTTCTCTCTTGCCATAGCCAAATAAAAGTCTTGTGAAGTTATAATTGTAATCGCTGATTTTCCCTGCAGCATCCAAAACCACCAGTCCACTGATGTTAGAGAACACCTGCAAAAGAAGTCGATCTTTTTATATCACATTCATATACCTATATATGACTTTTTTTTAATGTTCTTTATTTTTATAGCAGTAAAGACATGAAAGGTTTAATAACCTACCATGAGGATGATGATAATAAAGAAAAAGGGAGGAGGAGGAGGAGGAGGAGGAAAACACTTACCCATATTTCTAGATCAAAGACATATTTTCTTTGGGTGTAATCGTTGTTGGTGTTATTAACTGTAAAGTGCGCACAAAGGGGGAATGTAGCACAGTCCACCGTCTGTCCCGTACACTGCTGCTTCTCCACATCCTGTTGTACATCACACATATTAACTTCTGCTATAGGCAAATGAAGTGGTTACATGGGCTACATAAAACTCTGTTAGTAATGTTCTGAAAATGTTAGAGAAATTGGAACTACTGACAATCTGACATGATACAAATAAATCAATATAGCTATTTCTTATCATAATAAACTTTTCCTGCAGTGTAATATGAGATAACTTCTTAAACATACTAAACAATTGAAAAAAAAAAAAAGTGCTGACAAAATACTTTTCTGATAGTTCTGAAATTCTACCTAAAGGACTTTCATTGCCAGTTCCTCTACTCTAATATGATCTTTGGAGAGTAATTTAACATTCAGGGATTCTAGTGTTAATTGGGTTACTGAACTTTCCATAATCATAGCATAAATAGAAATTTAGAAGAAACTATAAATGTGTAATTAGGATTCTATATCTTTGAAATTACTTAGGGAAAATGTCAAAAATTCACTTTGATCAAGCCCAATACTAGGTGCAGTTATACATATATGGCAGGATGAAGACTAATTCTGCAAATACAGATTCTAGCATGCAATTTTGAAGCATTCATTTTAAGTTTCCGAGGGTAAAAAAAAAAAAAAAAAATACACACACAAAAGTTTAGTTTTTTATCAGAAATATCCAGTTTAATTTACCTGTTATTCCAATTTAAACTTTCCTTCCAAATTGGGGATCATTGCAAAAGTAAGGTTTTTACATAGGGCAAAATTAAGGTACGTGCAAGTATTCTCCATTTATTATCACAATTCATCTAGTATTAAGTTTATGTAATGTACTTCCAACCCACATAAGCCCAGCCTCTACTTGCATTAACTTTATCTTTTAAAATCAAAATGAAAATTCACATAGAGCCGTGCACAATAATAGACTCCAGACTTATCATTACATTTAAGAAGCTCCAATGCCAATAGGTTGCAGAGTTTTCCTGTTGGGACTAAAGAAAATTTTGGTAGTGGATGCAATGGTCTGTGCAACATTGTATCTCTTTTATACAATGAATATTGCAACCTTTTTTCACTTACTTCTTGTCCTTTCTCTTCTAAATTTCTGATCTCAATTTTGGTGATTTTTTTTCTGCATATCATTAACAATCTAAAATTGGCAACACAAGCACATATCTTTCAAACAAAATTAAGAATATTTCATATTTGGGTAATTCTATCTTGATGTAAAAAGTTACAGTAACTTGTTATAAGTTTTCCCAGAAGACGTACAGTACTTCATAACGAAATGAAAGGAAATATGGTCAAACTGGGAAGTGAAACATTAAAAATGGATTACTTGTTTCCCTTCTTTTAGTGGCTGTTTCCTTTCAATCTTCCTAATTTTGGCTGCTACATTCTTCTTAAACACAGCTATCTCCTAGAACATTTTGTGGTCAGTCTGGGCATCACTTAGATCACACATTATTGTGGTCATACATTACCAGACAAATAATCACATACCATTTTCTTTAACACAACATAGAAGGGATCCAGATTATACAAGCCATTTAAAAGATAAATTTAGCACTGTCACTTACCTTAGGCATGTCATGAGGACTAGTGGGCACCTGGAGAGCAGGTATAAGATCACAAATATTGAGTTTGGTGAGTTCACTGTTATCTGCATACCCAAAGAGAGCACTGAATGAGGAGTCATGCTTCAAGATACGGCCTGTTTCGTCAACTGAAGCCTGAAAACAGAAAATTAAGCAAAACTCAGTGTATCTATAATGTCATAAGTATTTCCCTCTTACGCCTCAAAGATAAAACTAGTTGAATATTTTTGAAAGGAGAAAAGTTCATTACCTTTGCAACAGTAATATCTACAGGTTCTAGGACAGCAATCCATCTCTGGTCTTCATCTGTCTCCTGAGGTAGTCCCTTCAGCCATAAGGAACATGGGAGAGTGCCATTGTCATACGTATCTACATCCACCTGGAAAAAGAGAAATATGTTAAGAATAGTCTACCTAATAAAAGTCTCTCATGATCAAATCATAAAATCTAAAAACATTTACAGTATCAATTGTAACTCAAAACTAATTGCCTTATTTCAATACCCTAAAAAAGATGACACATGGAGAAAATTCACTTTACAGAACTTGGTTCAATTAGTAAAATGAAAAAGAAAAGAAAAGAAAAGAAAAGAAAGAAAAAAGAATTTTTTTTTCTTCTTTACTCTAAGTGCCTGGATTACAGTAAATAGTGCCATGTCTGATGCTGCAGTGATATGGACTGATATCAAATAATATTATTAAAAAATATAGCATAGTTCACTCACAACTTTCCCACTAAAGAGCACCATTCCTTGATTGTCTAATATATCAGGCTCTGGCAGTGTGTGAAGAGAATTCTCCATGCAGATGCCCTCCGACATGGGGCTCAAACTTGCAAGGGAGCTGAGAGCTTTTTGCGTTTCGGGATTGGTAATGAAGTCCGTCAGTTTCATGGTGCCGCACAACTCATCCTCTGGGTGGCCAAGGAGCAATGAGGACATATCATTTGCTGTCAGGATCTGAAAGGATGGGACTGTTGTTAAAATGAGCCCTTGTCTGGCTTCTTTTCATCCCCATATGTAATGTAACTAATCTGTATCATTGTCATAATGATTAATTGATGAGATTTATGTGATGACACTTCATACCATTACCATCATCTTTACTCTCAGTTTTCAGTCAAGTTATAAATAAAGTTCCTAACTCACGTTAAAATGTCAAAATTATGTTATATAAAATCTAATTTTAAAATGAACATACCATAACCTTGTGATTGAAATCTAATTTCTAAAAATTACTTTTTGAGGTACAACTCACAGTATGACATTAATACCTAAAATGAAATCAATGCCTGAAGCATGGCAACAACTTTTTCAAAACTTGTAAGGATCACAAATTCTTTGATTAATTTCAACATCTTTTTTTTGTACAAGCCATGGAGGTGCTATGGTCCTACTGAAAGTTTGTCCGCCTTTCCTTATTCTTTGATTACAGCTAAGTTCACCAATGGGCTTTTTCATACACCAAATGTTTCTTCTTTACCTCCATAAGCAAACTAAGATCTTACACATGGTATCCACTAATATTCCAAGAAAAGTATTTTGCCTTCTAAAATACTATTTTCGTTGAAATACTCTACACTTAGACTCATGTTACTTGAGTTATGTATTAGCAACATGCATATTCTGTTTTTTGAGAATGTCCACCACAAAAGTCTTTATTCACTCCACACATTGTGCTGCTAAAACTATGAACAACTATTCAACTTCATAGGATCTTTAAAAGTCAATAATGATGTTTAAAATTGGTGCTGAACTGCACTATATCTATATCAGGAAAGCATGAACTCATGTGCTGCTAGGTGAAAAATGGGTTATTATAATACTAAAAAGGTGTGGCATGTGAAATGCAGCTAATAAATACTAAATAACAATAAAAAAGACATTAGAAATGGAAGTATCAAGAGTAACTTTGCTGGAGACTATAAACATGCTGTTTAATAAGGGACTGGAGAAAAAAAAAAAAAAAACAGGATCAGATCTAGAATGTTCATATCAGTATGAAAATAATTGAGGTCTGAAAATGTGTAATAAATCACCCGTTTCACTGCACACGAACTAGATCATTTACACTGTACAATAACATTACTGTACCTGAAGCAGGATCCTGTTTCAGCAGAGGGAAAAAGCATGAGACAAGAGATCGTTCAGTTCATGCTTTTTAAAATTTTGCAACGTCTTTTCAATTGATATTACTGTAAATTGCAAGAAAGCAACCACCCAAGAATAAAACATCCCCCTTCCTTCCCTACAGCTAAGCTTATGGGCTTAGGTTCTATTCGGCCCTGCTTTTGCTCTGTACTTTTAGATCTGTATTGATTCCTATTTCAAGAACAGAGCTTGCTTGAACTTCAGAAACACGCTTGTGTCCGCCAGCCATGAAAGCTTATTCTATAAATGAAAGCGTTGTTGTACCAATCTAAAAATATACACTGAAAAATAAAATGTTACTAGCCTTATGCATCATCTTTTAAAAATAGATGACAATAAAAATGATAATTAAGGTACCAGCCTCTTACCTTAGAGGAGGAATCAATTGTAAGTACAGCTTTGTTTGGGTTAACAATTGTGGTTGGGAAGACAGTGCCACAGCTCCCACCA
>NC_091585.1:22650321-22657821 GCF_042767895.1 Penaeus vannamei
CGTTATCGTAACCCGCTCTCGACTGCACTGTGCCTGGCTGCGCCCGCGAAGAGACCTTCCTTCTCTCTCTCTCTCTCTCTCTCTCTCTCTCTCTCTCTCTCTCTCTCTCTCTCTCTCTCTCTCTCTCTCTCTCTCTCTCTCTCTCTCTCTCTCTCTCTCTCTCTCTCTCAATGCCTCCGTCTCCTTCAACAGTCCTTCCCTACCTCTACCTCCCCCCTCCCACTTCTCTTTGTTGCTGTATCCCCCACATATCCTTCTGTCTCTGCCTTCCCCCCCTCCCCCCCCCCTCGTGTGTCCCCCAACCCCCCGCTGACTCACCATCGTTAGGTTTCCGCTCAGAGGTGACAAGCCGCGATGACTTGATTGATTTCTGGCCGATGATCTGATTGTGTGTCACGGTTTCAAACTTCCCGCCTTGGGGACCATTGGGTGTGGGGGTGGGGTGGGTGGGGGTAGGGGATTTCGCAAGCACGGCTCCCTCCCCCTCCCCCTTTTTTTTTATTTCTGTGGTGCTTGCAATTTCCACTCGTCTTCGCCCGCTGGAGATTTTCCATGACGCAATCCGCTTGCCCGAACTCTTTCGCGCACACACGCTAATCATACGTTCTCGCTTACACTTATGCACTCGTAGATCTACTCTCTCTCTCTCTCTCCCTCCCCCCATCTCCCTCTCTCTCCCCTCTCCCCCCCCCCCTCTCTCTCTCTCTCTCTCTCTCTCTCTCTCTCTCTCTCTCTCTCTCTCTCTTTTACACTCTAACTGCCCCCGTGTGTGCGTCTTTCTCCTAGGCTCTCTCCTATATACACACAAACAAATGCACACGCACGATCGCCCGCAAATTCGTCCACAAACTTTCAGACCGAAAATTTGGAAAGTTGAAACCCTCTCCGCGCGAACACACACACGCACACACGCACACGCACACACACACACGGACACACACACACACACGCACGCACACACAGTCACACGTCCGGGACAACCGATGACTAATTGCCGGCAAAATCAGGGAGAAGGGTTCCCAGGGAGACGAACCCGCCTGATCCTTTCACTTTCCGAGAGTCAATCGAGCTGGTCGCCGCTCACACACCGCGCGCGCGAAGAAAACCCCAACCGCAAAAAGGAAAACAAACAAGACACAACGACACACGCCTCCCTCCTCCATCCCTCCCGCTGCAATATAGTGAAGATCCTTCCCTATCCACGCTACTGCCCGGAGACTGCCAAGATCATCTCGAAAAATAATGAGTATGGGTGAGTGTGCGTGTAGGAGTGAGTGAGTGAGTGAGTGAGTGAGTGAGCGAGTGAGTGTGTATCAACATAAGAACTACTGCCATGATGCTAACAGTGACACCCACAACACAAATTCTAATCGAACAGTTCAACGCAAACAGAATCATCAGCACATGCCCTTCAGAACAATTCCGAGGACGTGGGGTCTCAAGTCACATTGAATGCGCACGTGCACACACACGAGCGAAAGAACTCTCACACTCGCACATGCACATGCTTACACGCACATACGTACATACATGCATAAATCTCGCCCCGCCCCCCATGGTGTTCATGCTTACATCTACTCCGTTCCTTCATAAACATGGCCACACTCTTGCATAAAAAAACACGCGGACGCACACACACACGAAGATGAATATATAAACGCACACATAAAGTTATATATATATATATATATATATATATATATATATATATGTATGTATGAATGTATATATATATATATATATATATATATATATTATATATATACACACACACTCACACAGAGGCACATATACTCATAAATATGGAAAAAAATAGATACAAACAGACATATGACGAAAAGAAACAGACACATAGAACAGACAAAAATACCGAAAAACACAGAAACACACAAACATTCATATCACGCTCCCACCCCATCCCACCCCAACTGTCCTCCTCCACTCCCCCCCTACCACGACCCCCCTCCTAACTACCCTCCCACCCCCACCCCCACCCCCCCTGGCAAACCGCGATATTGACTAATAACGGAACTACTTTGCGCGGCGGCGGGTTGGGTGCTTCTGGTTTCCCGCGTCGCCTACCAAAACAATTACTGCGCGCCGAAAGAGACGGTATTGTTCCGCCGCCACCAATGCATTTTCTTTTCCATTGTTTTTTCCTTCTAAAGGCAGGAAAGTAGACGTGGGGGAGATGGAATGTGAAAGAAGAGGGGAATAAAAGAAGGAAGAGGAGGAACTGGAGGCAGAGAAGGAGGGAAGGGAGAGGAGAAGCTGGGGACGGGAGGTGGAAGAGAAATAGAAGGGGGGAGAGGGGAGAGAGAAGATGAGCACAAAGAAAGAAAATAGAAAAACATAAACACGAGAATAAAAAAGGAAACAAAATCAAATGAATTCAATCGAAACTCCCAGGTCTAGGAAAGAACGAAAATATGAAGACGAATATGAAGAAAAAGAAGCTGAAACAAACGAAGAAGATGAAGGAGGAGGAGGAGCAGAAGAAGACGCAGACGAAGACGAAACTCAAACCACATGCTTATGAATCACGAATGCCTTCCCATTGCTTATTTGATTACAAAACAATCCAATAAAGACACCCCTCCTCCTCCTCCTCCTCTTCCTGCCCTCCCCCCCCAAAAAAAAAGACAAAAACAAAACAAAAATGCAATTACGACGACAATAAAAAACAAAATGACGCAACTGAATCTAATTGAAATCATTTAACGGCCAAGGTCGCACGCCCAGAATTCATCTCAATGCATTCGTGGCATGTGCAGAGGCCGCGCCATCGATCTGCTGATGATAACCGAGGTGTGTTTGTGTTTCGGCGAGTGTGTGCGTGTGCGTGTGCGTGTGTGCGTGTGTGCGTGAGTATGAATGAGTGAGTGAGTGAGTGTGTATAAGTGAGTGTGTGTGTGTATAAGTTAATGTGTGTGGGTGAGTGAGTGGGTGGGTGGGTGTGCAGGTGAGTGAGTGTGCAGGTGAGTGAGTGAGTTTGTGTACGAGTGAATGTGGGTACGAGTGTGTGTATGAGTGAATGTGGGTATGAGTGATTGTAAGAGGGAGGAGGAGGTGGAGGAGGAGGAGGGACAGACAGAAGAGAGAGAGAGAGAGAGAGAGAGAGAGAGAGAGAGAGAGAGAGAGAGAGAGAGATGGAGAGATGGAGAGATGGAGAGATAGAGATAGAGATAGAGAGAAAGAAAGAGAGAAAGAGAGAAAGAGAGATAGAGAGAAAGAGAGAAAGAGAGAAAGAGAGATAGAGAGAGACAGACAGAGAGAGAGAGTAACTAGGAAAAAAAAACTCACCCAACTGGCCTTGTTTAAAAATAGGAAAAGGAAGCACCGCGGAGGCCGTCCCCACTCGTAAGATGAGAGACCGAGGAGGCGACGAGCGAAAGGCAGAAGGAAAGCGAGAACGTATTAACAAGGACAATGGCGGCGAACGAGCGAACCGCAGGACGGGCGGCGAGCGAGGAAACGAACGAGGAAACGAACGAACGAGCGAGCGGAGGGCGGCACCGAATTGTCACCTTTAGCGCCAGGGACCCGAGGGCTTACACCGGCGGGGGAAATAAAGAGGGATAGGTAGGCCGCTCCGTGCGCTGACTGACGGGGAGACCGAGAAAGTAATTACGTGCGTGCATACATTCTCCCCCTTTCTCTCGTTCCCTCTCACACCTGCGTGCACACGGACACAGATACGTATACATGTACATACATGCACGCACGCACATCCGCACATACAGACACGCACACACACACACACAACCGCAAACATACACACCCACACACAAACAAACACAAACATACACACGCACACACACAAACACAAACACACACACGCACACACACAGGCACAAACAAACACACACACACACACACAAAACGCAACCAACACAAGCTTTACGGATTAAATTTAGACTTTCGGATCAGAAAACGTTTCCCGGGGCAGAATACCGAGAGCGCGCGCCCTCTGCCCCCCTTCTGCCCATTAGCAAACGCAGGCCATTCTTCCCACCCCCACCCCCACCCCCCGGATGTCATATTTCTAATAAACTCCCAAACTCGAACGAATGGCCTACCGCACGAAGCCCCCCAACCCCCACCCCCCACCCCCCGCCCCCCTTAAACGAACGTGCTTCTTTTTTCCTCCTCCACCGCCACACACACACGCACACACCCACACACACACACACACACATACACACGCGAGAGCATATTCGACATTCTTCATTCTTCCGCTAAGCTTTCACTCTACGAGACTGGGACGGATTTCGGATTCAGCTGATTGGGCCGCGATTGGGGAAAAGATGGCGAGGGTACAAGGACTGCAGTCTGTCTGGGATCTTTATGCCGCGTCCAGTCTCAGTGGAGGGGGAGGGCGAGGGGAAGGGGGAGGGGGGGAGGGGAAGGGGAAGGGGGAGGGGAAGGGGGAGGGGAAGGGAGAGGGAGGGAGAGGGAGAGAGAGAGAGAGGCAGAAGAGAAAAAAAGGAAAGAGGGAAATGGGAAAAAAGAAAGAGAGGGGAAAAAGAAGAGAGGTAAAGGACAGAGATTGAGGAAAAAAAAGGGAAAATACAGGGGAAGAGAGAGAGAGAGAGAGAGAGAGAGAGAGAGAGAGAGAGAGAGAGAGAGAGAGAGAGAGAGAGAGAGAGAGAGAGAGAGAGAGAGAGAGAGAGAGAGAGAGAAAGGAAGAGAGAGGAAAGAGAGAGAGAAAAAAAGAAAGAGGAAAGAGAGGAGAGAGGAAAAAGAAAGATAGAGGAAAAAGAAAGAGAGAGAGCAAAAAGAAAGACAGAGGAGAAAAAAGAAACAGAGAGAGAGAGAGAGAGAGGGAAAAAGAAACAAAGCGAGAAAGAAAGAAAGAAAACAAAGAGAAATAAAATTCACCAGCAACTCGACCGAACAAATCCTTTTCGCTGCAGAAATAAAGTGGTGTTGATGGAAGCAAAATTTCAAGGCCAAAAACAAATCAAGAATGTTATGCTTAACGTCTAAACACAAGAAACCTTTATAAACACATTTTTTTTCCATGAACTCTTACACAATGAAAAGAAATTTGGCGAATCAGACTTCCTGAGTCAGACGGAATAACTATTGTTATGAGTTCCTCTGACGTTACGGATTGCAATGAATAAGGTCATTTTGGTATTTCCTCTCGTGATTTGGGCCCAGGCGTACTTTCTTCGGCAGAGTGGTGGAATATTTCTAGACATTAAAATTGTTCTCCGGTCATAAATGGAAATACACACACACATAAAAAGAAGAAAGAAAAAACATTGGGAAAGCCACTACATCAAAGTTGGCATCGCTAGCAAAAAAATAATAAATAAATAAACAAAATAAAATAAAAAATATTAAAATAAATTAGATAGACAGAAAATAATTTAAACAAAAAGTAATCTCTCTTTCGCTAACGATACCATCATCTTTGGACCAGTGCTGGCAGTTTTGGAGTCGTTCCCCTACCGGATGCGAGTAGCAGTTCTCGTAGGCCTACACAATTTATACGTGAAAGACACTCCAACATGTCTGAAAGTATCAGTATCAGCGGTACTTCCAAAATCTAATCCGCTGAAATTAAAATTGGCACAAAGTCACCATGTCAATATGTGTGTGTGTGTGTGTGTGTGTGTGTGTGTGTGTGTGAGAGAGAGAGAGAGAGAGAGAGAGAGAGAGAGAGAGAGAGAGAGAGAGAGAGAGGGAGAGAGAGACAGAGAGAGAGAGAGAGAGAGAGAGAGAGGAAGGGTAAGAGAGAGAGAAAGAAAGAAAGAAAGATAAAAAAAAAAAAAAAGAGAGACCGAAAAGAAAGAAAAAAAGAAATGAAAAAAAGAAAGAAAAAAAAGAAAAAAAGAGAAAAAAAGAAAAAAAGGAAAGAAAAAAAAAGAGAAAAAGAAAGAAAGAAAGAAAGAGAGAGAGAGAAACCGCAAGCAAGAGCCCCCTCCCCCCCGCATCTCGTCGGACGCATCCCCTCCCTCGCCTTCCGCGAATGTCGACAGCGAACTCGTATCCTACGATCACATTCCTCAAAATAAAGTTGAAACACGAAATCCTTCCAGAATATTCGCCGTTGCTCTGTTTCCTTTGTTTGGGTATTTCCAACGGTGCGAAAGCAGATCTTTCAAACTCGGAAAAAAGACGGGAGAAAGAGAGAGAGAGAGAGAAGGAGAAATGGGGAAAGCGAGAGAGATGAGATTAGAAGAGAGAGAGAGAGAGAGAGAGAGAGAGAGAGAGAGAGAGAGAGAGAGAGAGAGAGAGAGAGAGAGAGAGAGAGAGAGAGGAGAGAGGAGAGAGCGAGCGAGAGAGAGAGAGAGAGAGAGAGATAGAGAAAGAGAGAGAGAGAGAAAGAGAGAGAAGAGAGAACAGAGAGAGAGAAAGAGAGAGAGAAGAAAAAGAGAGAGAAGAAAAAGAGAGAGAAGAAAAAGAAAAAAAGAAAAAAAGAGAAAAAGAAAGAAAAAACAGAAAGAAAGAAAGAGAAAGAGAGAGAAACCGCAAGCAAGAGCCCAACCCCCCCCCCCCCATCTCGTCGGACGCATCCCCTCCCTCGCCTTCCGCGAATGTCGACAGCGAACTCGTATCCTACGATCACATTCCTCAAAATAAAGTTGAAACACGAAATCCTTCCAGAATATTCGCCGTTGCTCTGTTTCCTTTGTTTGTCTATTTCCAACGGTGCGAAAGCGGATCTTTCAAACTCGAAAAAAAGACGGAAGAAAGAGAGAGAGAGAGAGAGAGAAGGAGAAATGGGGAGAGCGAGAGAGATGAGATTAGAAGAGAGGAGAGGGGGGAGAGAGATAGAGATGGAAGAGATAGCAGAGGAAGAGGAAGAGGTAAGAGAGAGAGAGAGAGAGAAGGAGAAATGGGGAAAGGGAGAGAGAAGAGATTAGAAGAGAGGAGAGGGGGGGGGGGAGAGGTAGAAGAGATAACAGAGGAAGAGGAAGAGGTAAAGGAAAGTGAGAGAGAGTTAGAAGAGAAAGCGGAGGAATAGCAAGAGGTGAAAGAGCCGGGGAGAGAAAGAGGAGAAAGAGACGCAAGAGAAAGGGGAGAAAGAGAATCGAGACGAGAAAGCGGGAGAAAAAATTACTCGATAGGAAGAGATAAAGAGCGGAAGTAAGGAAGAGGAAGACAGACTGGCTCAGCATGAAAGAGCAGGACACGGAAAGAAAGTCGGCGGAAGGAATGGAGGAAACGGCAAGAAAAAGAAAAAAGAAAGGAATAGGGGAGACATGGAGGATGCGAGATAAAGGGAGATAGAACATGATAGAGAAATGGGATGAATGGGGCTGAGAAACTGGAGTTGGGGGGGAGATGGCGGAGCGAAGGAGGAAAGAGAAGGAGGAGGAGTAGGACTAGGAGGATGGGATGAGAACGGAAAAAAGGAATAAGGGGGGAGAAGACAGAGGAGGGGACGAGAACAGAAAAAAGAATAATAGGGGGGAAGAGAAAGGAGGGGGAGGGAACATAAAAGGAAGAGGAAGGGAGAAGAGAAACACGAAAAAAAAGAGTAAG
>NC_091585.1:22667821-22680321 GCF_042767895.1 Penaeus vannamei
ATAAAGAGAGTTATAGAAACAAACAGATGGTGAGAGGGGATTGAGGGGGAGGGGAAGAGAGGGGGAAGAGAGGATGAGAAGGGGAGGGAGGGAGAGGTAGATAGCTAGCTAGCTAGATAGATAGATAGAGAGAGGGGGTGGAGATGGAGGGAGAGTGAGATGAAGAGAGAGAGGGGGGGATATCTATAGCTATCTTTCTATCTATCTATATCTATTTATACATCTATATCTAGATATATCTTTATCTATGTATCTATATCTACATATCTATATATACATCTATATATATATATATATATATATATAGAGAGAGAGAGAGAGAGAGAGAGAGAGAGAGAGAGAGAGAGAGAGAGAGAGAGAGAGAGAGAGAGAGAGAGAGAGAGAGAGAGAGAGAGAAAGAGAAAGAGAGAAATAGAAAGAGAGAGAGAAAAAAAAGATGGAAAAGAAAGAAAACAAAAGATAAAAAAAACATGTGTAGATACGGTGACTCTCCCTCTCGCTCGACACAGCAACACCTACACCTGTCATGCATTTTGTCCGAGACTCCTCACTTTCCCCCCAACGGACACCATGTTCGAGACCAGACGGCCGGTCCCAACACGTACCAGTCCCGTAAGTCAAGTCAAGTCAGTCAAGTCAGTCAGTCAATCAGTCAGTCTGTCGTTCACTTTTTGTTATACGGGACTTTACGTAAGGATGCAAGTGCAGTCAAATACTGATAAAACCTAAACCAGTCGCAGAAAGTCACCAAAGAAAGGTAAACAAACATACACAAAAAGAAAAACCCGGAAAGAGAGAAAAAAAATACACAAAAAACACCAAAAATAACAATAATAAAAAAAATAGAAAGAAAGAAAAAAAAGACAGAAAATGAAAGAGAAGAAGAAAAAAAATAAGAAAGGAAATTAAAGAGAAGGAAAAAAACAAGAAAGAAAATGAAAAAAAGATAAAAGAAAGAAAAGAAAAGAAAGAAAAAAAACAAGAAAGAAAATGAGAAGGAAAAAAATCAAGAAAGAAAACGAAAGAGAACAAAAAAAAAAAAAAAAAAAAAAAAAAAAAAAATGAAGAGCAAGACACGCCCTTAAAAGCTAAACTTCCTTCTTTTAACGACTCTCCCGCAAGTTCCGAGAAAAAATCCGAAGTCCTTACCAGCGAGGGCGCCGCGCGGTCCTTGGCGAACGGCGACTGGGAACTCAGGTCAAGCCGTTCCCTGCCCCTGGGGGAGAGGACAAGGTCAAAGGTCACTTGAGATAATAATAATAATAATGGATAAAATTATGAGGAAATAGTAATATCAGTGGAGGTTAGTGTAATGACAACATTGATGATAAGACGATAAAGATGATGGTGATGATGATGATAATGATAATAACTGATAAGGATGATGGTGATGATGATGATGATGATGATAATGATAGTAATTGATAAAGATGATGATAAAAATGATAATTGATAAAGATGATGGTGATGGTGATGATTATGATAACAAATGATAATGATGGCAAAGATCATGAGATGATGATCCTATCCATAACAACAATCATGTTCATCCTATCACTACTCCTACTACTGATCATAACCAAAATAAACATGAACGTTTTACCGCCTCTTGCAAAACGAGAGAGTGACAACGGGGGTTCAATATCAGCATAGAATCGACATGATTACGATGACGGTCAATAATAAATATGAAACTTGATGGACTGACATGACATCAGCCACGAGCAGCCAATTATCTTAATGACTGCATGGCCATAAGCAAAATGATGGAAAAAAAAAAACGGGAGAAATATGTTTTAGGCTTGTCATACACAGGCACGTTCCAACACGTTGTCTTTGTGAACGTAATGAATTTCTTGTACAAAAGAAAAAAAAAAAGATATATAATCACAGGTATACACAAAAATACGTACGAATATTCCCTCACACACACACACATACACACACACAAACACACACAAACACACTCTCTCTCTCTGACAGTCAAACAAACAAACAAACAAACATGCAAATAAGACAAAAAATTTAAAAAAAAACATAAAAACAACAACAAAAAAACAATGTGCAGGGGATCACAGCCCCAGCGGACATAATTCTGAATCAACGACGGCGCTGCACTACTTCAAAAGCACTGCATTTTCGACCCTCGCGCACCACTTAATTAATGAAGCTATATATAGATTGCCGTGCGATTATATTTTCGGGAGAGGAGGGGCGAGCGCGCTGGAGATGCCGGGGGGGGGGAAGCGAGGGAGAGGAGGGGCGAGCGCGCTGGAGATGCCGGGGGGGGGGGGAAGCGAGGAGTGGAATGGGCAAAGGATGGGAGAAAGATTGAGGAATAGAGAGAAAGAGGAAGAGAGAAAGGAAAGAGTAAAGGAAAGAAAGATTGAGGAAAAGAGAGAGAGAGAAAAACGGGAGAAGGATGAGAATAAGGCTGGGGGAAGAGAGAGAGAGAGGGAGCGAGAGCATAAGGGGGGTGGAAGTGGGAGTGGAAGAAAGAGTGCAAGAGGGGAAAATTGGGAGAGGAAGAGAGGAGACGAAAGAGAGGAAGAGAGGAGAGGAAAGAGAGGAAGAAAGGGAGAGAAAGAGAGAGAGAGAGATTGAGAGGGAAAGAGCGAGAAAGAAAAAAGAGAAAAAGAGGAGAAACGATGAAATTAATCGAGAACAAAGTCCCTCCAGAATACACTAACGGCGCCCATCTTCCCCTCGCCCCACACATCAATCCCTTCACCCTTTTCCCCCTTCCTCTCCCCTCCCTTCACCCTTTTCCCCCTTCCTCTCCCCTCTCTTCACCCTTCTCCCCCCTTCCTCTCCCCTCCCTTCACCCTTTTCCCCCTTCCTCTCCCCTCCCTTCACCCTTTTCCCCCTTCCTCTCCCTCCCTTCACCCTTTTCACCCTTTCCTCTCCCCTCTCTTCACCCTTTTTCCCCCTTCCTCTCCCCTCCCTTCACCCTTTTCCCCCTTCCTCTCCCCTCCCTTCACCCTTTTCCCCTTTCCTCTCCCTCCCTTCACCCTTGTCCCCCCTTCCTCTCCCCTCCCTTCACCCTTTTCCCCCTTTCCTCTCCCCTCCCTTCACCCTTTTTCCCCCTTCCTCTCCCCTCCCTTCACCCTTTTCCCCCTTTCCTCTCCCCTCCCTTCACCCTTTTTCCCCCTTCCCTCTCCCCTCCCTTCACCCTTTTTCCCCCTTCCTCTCCCCTCCCTTCACCCTTTTCCTCCCTTCCTCTCCCCTCTCTTCACCCTTTTCTCCCCTTCCTCTCCCCTCCCTTCACCCTTTTCCCCCTTCCTCTCTCCCTCCCTTCACCCTTTTTCCCCCTTCCTCTCCCCTCCCTTCACCCTTTTCCCCCTCCCTCTCCCCTCCCTTCACCCCTTTTCCCCTTCCTCTCCCCTCCCTTCACCCTTTTTCCCCTTCCTCTCCCCTCCTCTTCACCCTTTTCCCCCTTCCTCTCCCCTCCCTTCAATTCCCTTTTCCCCTTCCTCTCCCCTCCCTTCACCCTTTTCCCCTTTCCTCTCCCCCTCCCTTCACCCTTTTCCCCCCTTCCTCTCCCCTCCATTCACCCTTTTCCCCCTTCCTCTCCTCCTCCCTTCACCCTTTTCCCCCCTTTCCTCTCCCTCCCTTCACCCTTTTCCCCCTTCCTCTCCCCTCCCTTCACCCTTTTCCCCCTTCCTCTCCCTCCCTTCACCCTTTCCCCCCTTCCTCTCCCTCCCTTCACCCTTTTCTCCCCCCCTTCCTCTCCCCTCCCTTCACCCTTTTTCCCCCTTCCTCTCCCCTCCCTTCACCCTTTTTCCCCCTTCCTCTCCCCTCCCTTCACCCTTTTTCCCCTTCCTCTCCCCTCCCTTCACCCTTTTCTCCCCTTCCCTCTCCTCCTCCCTTCACCCTTTCCCCCCTTCCTCTCCCCTCCCTTCACCCTTTTCCCCCTTTCCTCTCCTCTCCCTTCACCCTTTTTCCCCCTTTCCTCTCCCCTCCCTTCACCCTTTTCCCCCCTTCCTCTCCCCTCCCTTCACCCTTTTCCCCCCCTTCCTCTCCGCCTTCCACTCCCCTCATGGAACTAACGAGGCTCTCATCTCATGTGGGATGAAAAGTGTCCCTTTGATCCCGGCTCAGATCACGCTCCGCTTCCAGCACCCGAGCCTCCGAGACCACTTCCAATACCAGCGCACATACTCTCGTTCTCTCGTTCTCTCGTTCTCTCTCTCTCTCTCTCTCTCTCTCTCTCTCTCTCTCTCTCTCTCTCTCTCTCTCTCTCTGTCTCTCTCTCTCTCTCTCTCTCTCTCTCCGTACTCCCCCCCCCTCTCTCTCTCTCTCTCTCTCTCTCTCTCTCTCTCTCTCTCACACACACACATACACATACACATACACACACAAACAACGAAACAAACACGCCAAAACAGGTAGCTCACGTACAAAGACCATAATAATAAAAGAAACATATATATAATCAAATCAAGACGCCCTCAGGAAGATGAACCGAGGCAAGAAAGAAATAACGAAAGAAAGAAAGAAAGGAAAAAAAATAATAATGAGGTCAATAAAAGCCCGAGAATGATAACAACATGAAAGGAAAACACCCGCATCCGTACGATTTTATTCCGCCTTAAGAGATTAAAAGAAAAAAAGAAAAAGAAAAAAAAAACGTAATGGCCAAAAGCAAAACAAAAAATGAAAGAGAAACGAAAAGCAAAACAAAAAAGCAAAACAAAAAAGTAAAAGAAAAAAAAAACACCTGTAGCAGAGTTGCAGGTGGATTCCTCAAGAGTTAATTAAATTGATGGAGATATCTCGTGGGAAGGAGGAGGAACAGCAGCCGGAGGAGGAGGCAGAGGGGGAGGAGGGGGAACAAGGGAGGCAGAGAGGGAGGAAGGACGGGAGGAAGGTGGGAGGTTGAAGAGAGGGGAAGGGAGGGAGGAAGAGGAGGAGAGGAGTAGGAGGGGGAGGAGAAGAGGAGTAGGAGGAGGAGGGGTAGAGGATAGTACTAGGGGCACGGGGAAGAGGAAGTGGGAGAGGAGGGTCAGTGGGCAGGTGGTAGGTGGAAAGGGGATAGGGAGGGTAGAGGGTGGTGTTGGAGGTGGGGGAGGAGGGGGAAGGGGGAAGAAGAGGAGGAAGGGGGAAGAGGAGCAGCCAGAGGAGACGGAGAAAAGGGACGGGGTAGGGAGGGCAGGGTGGTAGTGGTGGAGGAGGTGGAGGAGGGGAGGAGGGGAAGAAGAGGGAGGAAGGGAAGGAGGGGGAAGAGGAGGAGCAGGCGGAGGAGATAGAGAGAAGGACCGATGGTACTGGGTGAGGGGAGACCGAGATGATGGTGGGAAGAGAAGAGGAAGGGGACGTGGAGGATGGAGGAGAGGTAGGGAAGGAAGGGTGGTGAGGGAAGGAACAAGAAAAAAGGGAAGGTGGATGGAGGAGGAAGAGGGAAAGGGGAGGGGGAGGGAGGAAGAGGAAGAAGAGTGAAGTGAGTGGGATGTTTAGAGGAGGAAACAGGGAGGGGCAGGATGACCAGGCGGAAGAGGAGAGGCAGTGAAGAACAAGAAAGGGGGGAAGCTTATGGGAGAGCAGGTGACGTAAAAATAATAGAGTTAAAGACACACACACACACACACAGACATATACATACAAATATAATGTATATTTAAATATATAACATATAAAAACACACACACACACACACACACACACACACACATATACATACACACACACATATCCGGCAGATACAAAAGCATCAGCTGAGAGTGGCGGCGCCTCAGTGAGCTCGAGAGGCCGTCACTCCAACGACCTCTTCCACAGCCCCAAAGGCTCACCCAATCTCACTCGACCCAACGAACTAATCGACAATCCCTTTTCACAATAAACAACCTCAAGGGCCAATCACCAAGCCTCTAATGAACCCGACAACAAGTTCAAAACGTGTTGTGATTTTTTAAGCGAGCAATTGATTGAATAATCGAGTAGCTGTTTCTCCCTCACACACACACACACGCACGCACGCACGCACGCACACTCATTCAAATATAATGAAGAAGACTATTTTCGGAGAACTCGTGCAGGATCCGGGGCTTTGCGGCTATTATCAGATATCCTGCAAGCTGCATACTGCATGCCGTATTGATATCCAATGCTCGCACCGGTTAGCGGAAGTCTCCATCTCCTCCTGGCCGCCCTAATCGATGGAGTTAGTCTATCGGCCAATGTCACCTAAAAATTAACAAGTTATCAATGCCGTTAAATAAAATCTAAATCGAAACTCTAGATACAACGGTTATATCCATGAGAACGATTTTTTTTTTATTTTTTTTTATTGTTTTTATTTTTTATTTATTTCTTTATTTTTTGACTCATCCAAGGGAAGGACAGTAGGAAACCACACCATTACCTACTTTCCCTGACACGCCTAAAAGTGCCAAGTGAACAAAGTGTCTGCTCAAGAAGGAGAGGAGAGGAGGCGAGGGAGGGGGAAGGGGAGGAGAGGGAAAAAAGAGGGAGAGGGGGAGATGGGGAGCGAGGGAGGAGTAGGAGGAGGAAGAAGAAGAGGAGAGGGGAAAAGAGAGAGAGAGAGAGGGGTAAAGGGGGAGCGAGGAAGGAGGAGGAGAGGAAAGGAAAAAGAGGGAGGAAGGAGGAGGAAAGGAAAATAAAGAGAAGAGAAGAGAAGATAAGAGAGAGAGAGAGGGGGGGGAGTGTGAGTATGTGTGTATGCACGTGTATACCCGAATCGGCATGTAGGCATGCATGCAGTTGTGTCCTTGCAATGTCGAGATTGAAAAGTCGTGAAATGAACAAGTGGTGGATTGAGGATGGGCGTGGGGGGGGAGAGAGGGAGAGGGAGAAGGAGGGAGAGAGGGGAAGAGAGAGGGGGAGAGAGGGGAAGAGAGAGGGAGAGAGAGAGGGAGAAAGAGAGAGGGGGGAAGGGAGGGAGGAAGAGAGAGAGGGAGAGAGAGAGAGAGAGAGAGAGAGAGAGAGAGAGAGAGAGAGAGAGAGAGAGAGAGAGAAAGAGAGAGAGAGAGAGAGAGAGAGAGAGAGAGAAAGAGAAAGAAAGAGAGAGAGAGGGAAAGAGAGAGAGAGAGAGAGAAAGAGAGAGAGAGATAGAGAGAGAGATAGAGAGAAGAGAGAGAGAGAGAGAGAGAGAGAGAGAGAGAGAGAGAGAGAGAGAGAGAGAGAGAGAGAGAGAGAGAGAGAGAGAGAGAGAGAGAGAAAGAAAGAAAGAAAGAAAGAGAAAGAAAGAGAGAGAGATTTCACCCCCCCACCGGAATTGCAGCAACGAAATTCGGGAAGAAAAGTCCAACGCAAAAGTGTATCCATGGAGATCACGGCGTCCCGTCTTCGGCGTGGACTAGGACGACGAATAAAGCAACGAACAAACCGAACACACGAAGAGAAAATCGTCACGCATTACGCAAGGAGTTCTCGTCACGAAAGCTGATCACGAGTCCACTTAAGAATGAAAAAAAAAATAATAATAATAATAATAAATAATAATAATAATAATAATAATAATAATAATAATAATAATAATAACAACAATAAACAATAAAAAAAAAATCGAAGTTCGCTAGAAAGAGCAGAAATTCCTCTCGGTTCTCCCGCGACGAATAAATACGAAATATCTAACAATTCTATACAATATTCAGCTCTGAGTGTTTGGAGAATGCGTGTCCTGCATTTCGAAAGATCTGAGGGCGGAGTGTGCACTTCGGGCGATCCACTCTGAAGTGAAGAGATTAAGCCTAGAGTGATGGAATCGGACACTTCTAACTGAGGAGGGAGAAACAGTTGGAGAGGAAAGAGAGAGAGAGAGAGAGAAAGAAAAAGATGGAGAGAGACAATAAGAGAAAGAGTTAGAGGAGAGAGAGAAAGAGAAAGGGGGAGAGGAGAGACAGAGAGAGAAAGGGGGAGAGGAGAGAGAAAAAGAAAAAGAGGGAGAGGTACCAGAAAGAGAGAGAGAAAGTAGGAGAGGAGAGAGAGAGAGAAAGAGAACGAGGGAGAAATAGAGAGAGCAAGAGGAGGGACATAAATAGGAGAGGGCACGGATTAAGCGAGAGAACTAATTAAACCGCATAAATAAGAAAGGCAAGTGGAAATGCGAAATATGAAAAAGATATAAAATAAAAAGGAAAACAAACCTTAACTAGCAAAGAGAAGCCAAACATTAAAAAAAAAGAAAAAAATGGAAATAAGAACATGTAAATAGGAAAAGAGAAAGACAGAGAAAGCGAGACAAAGAAAAGAGGGGAGGGGAAGGGAGGGGAAGGGAGGGGAGGGGAGAGGGAGAGAGAGAGAGAGGATATAGAAACGAGAGAGAAGAGGAAAATGAAAAGAGAGAGGTAGAGAAGAGGAAAAAGAAAAGAGAGAAGAAGAAAAAAGTGAGAGAAGAGAAGAAGAGGAAGAAAAAGAAGAGAAAGAGAGAGAGAGAGAGAGAAATACAACCAAAGCAGACCCCCTTCCCCCCCCACCCCCCACCCCCAGGACTTAGTGCTTCCAACCCAATCTTTACTGCTAACAGATCCGACTCTCTCCAGCCGACATTGTCAAGGGAGGGAGGGAGGGAGGGGGGAGGGGTGGGGGGAGTGAGAACTGACCTCCTTCCCCTCAGCCCCACCCCCACCCCCTCCCCCAGAGTTTCACAAAGAGGCATTCCAACATCTCTTGCAGTTCTTTACGGACGGGGGGGAGGGGGAGAGCGTCGCGTCTTGATCTCTTGCCAAGATGAAATTGCAAAGGTGCTGGTGGTGGTTGCCTTTCGTCTCCTGTTTCTTTTAATTTTCATCATAATTATCTTTTTTATCATTATTATCCTCCTCCTCTTCTCTCTCTCTCCCTCTCTCTCTGTCACCACTGGCCCCTTTCTCCCATCTCTGCCTTTCCTTTACTTCATCACCTCGTCCTTTACCCCTTCTCTTCCCTCCCTTTCTACTCTTCAACCTCTTTCCTTTTCCACTACACCCCCTTCCCTTAACCCCCTTCAACCCTTCCTCCCTTTCCCACCTGCGTCCCATCGCTACACTCCCCACCCCCACCCCCCACCCCGCCATCTTCCTTCCCTTTTCCCCCTGACATTAAAACCCTTTCTCCCATTTCCCTCTTCAACCCTTTCCTTATTCCCCCCCATCATCGCTACAACGCCTACCCTCCTCCTCCTCACTCATTCCCAATTCCCCTTCCGACCCCTTCGATACCCCATAACCCTTTCCCCTTAAACCCTTCACCCTTACCCCTTTAGCTCCCTTCGCTCCGTCGATACCGCCACTTCTCCCCAGCTTCCTCCTTCTCCCCTCCCCCTCCCCTTCCCCATTGCGGCGCCCAGTAACACAGAGAGAGAGGAAGAATGTCTAGATCAACCAGACTTAATGGATTTAGAAAAGACCGAGGCAAAAAAAGAAGAAAAAAAGAAATACTTCATGATAAACAGTTGACTCACAAAGAAAAGAAAAGAAAAGAAAATAAAAAAAGAAAAGAAAGAAAGAAAAAAATCTATATCTATCTATCTATCTTTATACACACACACACATGAATAACAAACCTAACAACCAACCAAAACACAAAAACGACAAACAGAATGTAAATATCGCAAATACAATTAACGAAGACAAAGAAAAAAACCAAAAACACAGAAAAAAACACACCGTGCCAAAACTACCTGCACTTTTGCCATGCCTATTGTCCTCGCAACAAAACATTTACAGGCAATAGCAGGTGTAGAGTGCAAATGACCGGGTCAATCAGATACCAACGATTCCCATTGTAAAAGGAATCATTAGGGAAGAAGGGAGATAGGGAGAAGGGAGATGGGGATAGGAAGAGGGATAGAGAAGGTAAGACCGTGGAGGGGAGAGGGGGTTAGGAAGAGGGATAGAGAGGGTAAGACCATGGGAGGGAGATGGGGAGAAGGGGAGAGGGGGTTAGGAAGAGGGTAAGACCGTGGAAGGGAGAGGGGTTAGGAAGAGGGATAGAAAGGGTAACACCGTGGAAGGGAGAGGGGGAGAAGGAGAGAGGGATAGAGAGGGTAAGACCGTGGGAGGGAGAGGGGGGTAGGGAGAGGGATAGAGAGAGTAAGACCGTGGGAGGCAGAGGAGATCGACCGAGGGAGTACGTATATACTTCCTGTAGGTCTAGGTTGTGTGTACAGATAACTACTTAAAAATACACACAAAGGAATAAAAACAAATATACAGTAACCAACACAGAAATAAAAGAAAGGAAAACAACACAAGAAAAGCGGACAAAGAAAAAAAGAAAGAAAGAAGAAAAAAGGACCATTCAACTAAACAAATGAAGATGCACAGACCCGCACAACCATTCCTCAAGAAAAAAAAAAAAAAAAAAATTGGAGCCTCGCTTGGCGCAGTCCAACCGACTCGATAAGCCATGTAAACAATCCCAGCTGCCATAACCCTTCCTTCCGAGAGGGCCGAGATGGCATTCGAGGCGCCCCTGCACCGCCACCGGACGTACACAAGGCGGAAGGAAGGCCAGAGAATCCCTCATGAGGCAAGACATGCACTATATATTACACTTACATGTACATGCGCACACCGATTCTCTCTCTCTCTCTCTCTCTCTCTCTCTCTCTCTCTCTCTCTCTCTCTCTCTCTCTCTCTCTCTCTCTCTCTCTCTCTCTCTCTCTACACACACACACACACACACACACACACACACACACACACACACACACACACACACACACACACAAATAAATAAAATAAAAAACAAAACAAAAAAAAATAAAAAATAAAAAATAAAAAATATAAAATAAAATAAAAAATGGAGAAAAAAATCTTCTGGTGATCATAAGAGATCTTAACATTACGTTATTGAACACAACATGACGAGACAAGATAAACTTGTAACCTCGTTGTCATAATCGACATAAGAAACTTTAATGTGAGCAATGCATAATACTGCAATTATTTCTCACCTGACTAGAGGCTGGACGACTCCTTACAACAGGGTCTACAGCTCTCCTTTGATAGCAGGTGTAAAATACTCCTTGGAACAGGGTATAAAAGGCTCCTTGGAATAGGATCTAAACTGCTCTTTGGAATAGGTCCTAAACTACTCATCAGAATAGGGTCTATAAAGCTCCTTGAGGCAGGACCTGAACTGCTCCTTGGAATAGGCCAGATATCCTTAAGCTACTCTGACCCCAATACCTCTCAAGTTCTACTGAAAGCCAACGTGATACCTCTCTTACTTGCCTACGACTCCAAATTTTGCATTTGTTTTCATTTGTTTTTATTTCTCGTAATAATAAACCATTTTCCCTCCCAATACATTCCACTGGCAGTCACATACATTCAATAATATAATAGTGTCCCATTATAAATGCCAATTTTCTTCTTGTTTATTTCATAGAAAACGGAAGACACTTCCGCATATGGGCCCCTCGTTCCCATTTCGTCTATAATTCCACTATGAATGGACACTCATTAATCATTTAGGTGTATCCTATGAACAGGCACACAAAGGCATATGCACGCAAAATCTAAAGCTGATGTACAAATTAACAATCCTGATAAAAGTCGGAAAAGCAAGATTTAAGCCAAAAATCCGACCCCTTTCCCAAATTGCTTCTCTGTCAACACAAAGGGTTATTAAAGCTCTAAAACGGTTTCGAATATTCAACAGACAAGCATAACCATTGCAATAATAATAATAAAAAAAAACTTTCATCCTGAGTAAAGACAAAGTAAAAAAAACTACGATCTACCATATTTATTTTAGACAGCCTCTAGGTGACTTTTTGACTTAGGCCCCTTGCAAGTTGCCTCTACAGGGAATGGGGTCTAAAGGAGTCCTTGGAATAAGGCCGTGACACGTACCCTAATTAGGCCTATACCATTAACGATCTCCTATCAACATCCATCTTTCACATCCACCTTTAACCCCCCCCCGCCCCCCTCTCTCTCCTTCGCCACTCTCCCTGCACAACCAATCCATCCATTCATAGCTTAGCCAATCACGATACCTCCCTCTCCGCCCCTCTACCCCCACCCCTCTCTTAAATCATCCTTTCTAACCCCTCACCCATGACCCCTCCCCCCACACCTTCCTGCTCCCTCCTCCTCCTCAACCGACCCCCCTCCCATCTACCTCCCCATCCTCTCCTCCCCCCCTCCCAAGCCTCGACCATCATTTTCTAACTTCCAGGGGGAACTCGTGCAATTATGGAAACATTTCGGTCGTATATTTCCAGTGGCCGATACCCACCACCCTGCCATTAATCCGGAAAGGCTCAAATGGGTGTTTGCAGTTACCCTCGCGGTGGTAAATCGGGAAGCGTGGAGAGTGGAGAGGAGAGAGGGAAGGGGAAATGCAGAGGGGAGAAAAGGGGCAGAGAAAAGGGGAAGATACATACAGAGGGGAGAAAAGGGGCAGAGAAGAGGGAAGGAGAAATACAGAGGGTAGAAAAGGGGCAGAGCAGGGAGGAAGAGAAATAGAGGAGAGAAACGGGGCAGAGAAGAGGAGAGGGAGGGTAGAGAGGAAGAGGGAAGAGGGAAGAGGGAGAAAGTGGAAATGGT
>NC_091585.1:22687821-22695321 GCF_042767895.1 Penaeus vannamei
AACAAAAAAATACCCTCCTTCACGCTATCCATCACGCTCAAATCATGCCTCGCAAAGCATCAAATGTCAAAATCCATAAAACACAGACCTCACAAAACCACACGAACACACAAAAATAATAACAATAATAACTACAATAATAATGATAATAATAACAATAACTACAATAATAATAATAACAACAACAATAACTACAATAATAATAATAACAATAATAATAATAATAATCATAATAACTACAACAACATTAATAATAATAATAATAATAATAATAATAATAATAATAATAACAATAACAATAATAATAAAGAAAAATGTTGAAACTCAAGTGTCATTATTCTAATCGCGAGCGGCAGTAATAACGGGAAATAAAGAGGAAGAGGAAGAATAGAAGAGTAATTTCATACACGGAAGAGAGGAAGAATGAAAATGAGGGCGAGGACGAGGGAACGAATTAATAAACAAGAATGCAAAACGCACAGCATAATAACAAGAAGAGAAGAATATGCAATATAAATATTCAAACAGGCGGAGACTCAGGATGAAGAAAACGAAAGATAGAAAAATAACACACAAAGCAAAACAGAATAATGGAACATAAACAAAACATTTAAAACAGAGAAGAAACCTATCCATTTCAAGAAAAAACATAGGACTAAGAAGACAAAGACAAAACAAACCAACCAACAAGGAAAAAATAACAAACCTACGAAGACAAAGACAAAACAAACCAAGAAAATACTAAGAAAACAAATACAAAAACTAACAAACAAGGAAAAAATAACAAACCTACGAAGACAAAGACAAACCAAACAAACCAACAAGAAAAAAACAATAAACCAACGAAGACAAAGACAAAACAAATAAAACGATAGATCAATTTTAAACAAAATACAAATCAAAACACCCCTCCCCCCCTCTCCCAAAAAAAAAAAAAAAAAAGAAAAAAAAAAAAAAAAAAAACAGCACCGCAAAACCACAACCCTGATTCGCCATCCCCCCCCCCCGCCCCCCCCCCGCGTTACAAACAGACGAGTCAGCGTTGTGATATCCAAGCCGTCGGATTAAACTCAGCAAGCAGGATTTATGAGGGAGGTGGTGAAGGAGGAGGAGGAGGAGGAGGAAAGAGGTGGTGGAGGGAGGAGGAGGAGGTGGAAGAGGAGGAAGTGGATGAGGAGGAGGAGGAGGAAGAGGTGGAGGAGGTGGAGGAAGAGGTGGTGGAGGAGGAGGAGGAGGAAGAGGTGGTGGAGGAGGAGGAGGTGGAGGTGGAGGAGGAGGAGGAGGAGGAGGGTGGAAAGAAGTGGTGGAAGAGGAGGAGGTAGAGGTGGAGGTGGAGGAGGAGGAGGAGGAGGAAGAGGTGGTGGTGGAGGAGGAGGAAGAGGTGGTTGACGAGGAGGAGGAGGAAGAGGTGGTTGAGGAGAAGGAGGAAGAAGAGGTGGTGGAGGAGGAGGAGGGGGAGGGTGGAAGTGGTTTAAAAGGGCGAATCGGTGGATGGGGGTGGATGATGTGGAAGAGTGGAGAAGGGGATTAAAGCGGAAGGATCGAGGAGGCAGAAGAGGTGAAGCATAAGGGTGGAGGAGGTGGAAAGGTGGAAGAGGTGGAAAAGTGTGTGGGTCGAGAAGGGGATGGAAGAGGCGGATGGGTTGAGGATTTGAAAGAAATAAGAGGAGAAGGAAGACAAGGAAGAGGAGGAACACAAGGAGGAGGAGGAGGAGGACAAGGAGAAAGAGGAAGGACTCACAGGGGCGGAACCCACAAGGGAACCCTCAGCACCGCGCTTGAAGGATAGGCCCAATATCCATGATCCTTAAACGCACATTCATACACACCCGCTCGCACGCACGCACGCACGCACGCCCAATGCGGCACAAAGCCACCCACGAGTAGGATATCAATGCCTCGCACGTCTTGGGAGATTACTGGTGTTTCTTGGGCAGAATTAGAGTGTAAATCAAGATGGATTACACCGGATAACGTAGAGGGAGAGGGAGGGAGAGGGGATGAATGGAGCGGAAGGAGGGGGGGGAAAGAAGGGAGGAGGGAGGAGGGAGGGAAGGAAATCTGGTAGAGGGAAGGACGGAAAGACGGGGAAGAAGGAAGAGGGGAGAGAGGGAAATCTGGTAGAGGGAAGGGCGGAAAGTAGGAAGAGGGAAGGACGGGAATATTGAATAAGGAAGAGGGAAGGACGGAAATAAGAAATAAGGAAGAGGGAAGGACGGAAATAAGGAAGAGGGAAGGATGGAAATAAGGAAGAGGGAAGGATGGAAGAGGGAGGGAGGGAAATATGGAAGGAAGGAAGGACGGGAATATGGAAGAGGGCAGGAGGAGGGAGGGAAATAGGGAAGATGGAAAAGAAAGGGAAGGAGGGAAGGAAGAAGAGGAGAAACAAGACGAAGAAAGGAGGAAGGGAAGACGGAGAAGGACCATAGAGGGGAGGGAGGGAAAGAGCAGAACAGAACAGAACAGATAAAAACAAGGAAAGATGGAATTAGGAAGACGAAGAGGAGGAAAAAAACACAAA
This sequence comes from Penaeus vannamei, assembly GCF_042767895.1. Classification (NCBI taxonomy): domain Eukaryota; kingdom Metazoa; phylum Arthropoda; class Malacostraca; order Decapoda; family Penaeidae; genus Penaeus; species Penaeus vannamei. The sequence continues at coordinate 22,690,343 of NC_091585.1, forward strand.
GATTAAAAGGAAAGAAAGGGAGAGATAGGAGAAGGGAGAAAACCGAGAACGAGGAGGAAAGAAGTGCACAAACCTCCAGGAAACGAACTTATCCTCTCAATCTTATTTACAAACGAATGAAAATATATATATATATTTTTTTCCTTCCTCGTACAGAAGGTAACTGGTTAAGCGAGCAATGCGGAAGACCACCGGAATCCTACACCCCCCCCCTTCCCTCCCTCCCCTCCACCCAATAAAAAAAATCAGAGATGGATAGCTTTTTAAGGATGGATATTACTGTCTTCGGAGGTGCCACCCCCTCTCCCCCCCCCGCCTACCCCCACCAAGGGAAGGTTATGAAGGTGTTGGCTTATGTGTTGTCACATGGCCGTTTCTGTGTTCTTCGTTTTTTTTTCTTTTTTTTTAAGTCTGTTCTCTGTTCATTTATTTCCATCACTGCCTCTATCTTTTTTTTTATCGGTTTCTTTATTTTTTCTCACTATTTATCCACCTCTCTCTCTCTCTCTCTCTCTCTCTCTCTCTCTCTCTCTCTCTCTCTCTCTCTCTCTCTCTCTCTCTCTCTCTCTCTCTCTCTCTACCAGTTCCTTATATTTCTCACTTTTTCTATCGCTCTTTCCTTCAATTCCCCATTTCTTGTCTTCTTCCCCTTCCTCTCTTCCTCCCCCCTCTCTCATTTTCTGCTCCGTTTTCTCTAGCTTTCTCTTGATGTTCCCAGTAGCGTTACAGGATAAATTACAATAATTAACACACACTATTTCAGCATTGATAAACATGTTACAGAGGAACGACATTTAATAGGACATGGCAGGAAGGAGGGAAGGAGGAACTGAGGAAGAAAGAATAACAAGAGACGGAAAAAGGCGGAGGGTGGAAGCGAAGAGGCGACAATGATAGCAATGATTTGAATAATAATAATAATAATAATAATAATAATAATAATAATAATAATAATAACGATAATAATAATAATAATAATAATAATAATAATAATAATAATAATAATAATGATAATAATAATAACAAAAATATTGACAATAACAATAACAACAATAATAATGAAAATACTACTACTACTACTAATAATAATAATGACAATAATAATAATAATGACAATAACACTAATAACAACAACAATAATAGTAGTAGTAGTAGTAGTAGTAATAATAATAATAATAATAACAACAATACTAATACTACTACTAATAATAATAACAACAACAACAATAACAATGTGAGGAATAAGAAAAAGAAACAAACAACGACGAGGGCGACGAGGGCGAGGCGGCGACGACGGCAAAAGAAATAAAATAAGGCGAGACACACACGGAAATGGGGAATGGAAGCCCAGAGGGGAAGGGGCGGGGATGGGGCAGGGAGGGAAGGAGAGGGGGAAGGGGGGAGACTAGAGAGAACGGGAGGGGTGAGGGAGGAGAGGGGGAAGGGGAAGAGACTAGAGGGAACAGGAGGGGAGGGGAGGAGGGGAAGGGAGGAGACTAGAGGGAAGGAGGAGTCTAGAGGGGAAGGGAGGGGACGAGAGTGGAAGGGGAGGAGACAAGGGGGAAGGGAGAGGGGACGGGATGGAAGGAGAGGGAAAGGGAGGAGAGGGGGAAAGGGAGGAGACGAGAGGGAAGGGAGGGGACGAGAGAGGAAGGGTGGGGACGGACAGGGAGAGAAGGAGAGGGGGAAAGGGAGGGGACGAGAGGGAAGGGAAGGAGACGGGATGGACAGGGAGTAGAAGGGACGGGAAGGAAGGTGAGGGGATCGGAGAGGCCAAGGGAAAAGAGGGAAGGGATGGCGAGACGAGGGGAAGACAGGGAATGCGCCGTGAGAGAAGAGCAGATGCGAGCCGAGGAGAGGGTATAGCAAGGAAATGGAAGAAAAGAGAAGCGAAGGAAAGAAAACGAAAGAAAACGAAAGGAAAGGAGGAACGAGAATGAGAGAGCAGAAGAACAGGGAAGGGAAGGGGGACGTTAAACAAGAGAATGAAAGGGAAGAGACGGGGAAGCGAAGATAAAGAGGAGGCGAGGGAAGGGAAGAGGGGAGAAAATGAGAAGTGTCACACGTGAACACTATCAAAGGAACGGCCCCCTTTCCCCCTTTGCCCTTCCACAGAGATACCTTGAAGGGCAGAGATTTTTTTTTTCTTTTCTCAGCCTCATCATTGTCATTATATAAGTTATCATCATTACGGTAATTATTATTATTATCATTACTTTTGTTTATATTATTTAAATTATCATTATCATTTTTGTTGTTGGTGGTGTGTTGTTATTACTCTCATAACCGTCTTGCTCTATTCTGTCAATGTTACTATTATCTTCATATTTTTTTTCTTTAATTAAAAAAAAAGTTTTCGTGATAACACATATCGAGTAAAATCACATAAAAAAGGGAAAAAAGACAGACTCGAGACTTAAAGCGAAAAACCTGTTTAATCTGAAATGTCCCCCACAGCAAGCTGAAAACAACAGGCTCAGAGCACAGCATACATTTTAATGAGTATGCACACACGCACACACGCGCACACACACACACACACAAAACCCAACTTCAGCTAGACCAAACCGCCGAAGACACGTGCTCAGCTCGCAACCAGCTGACACCCATCCAGTAGCCGACTCTCAAGGGAGATGGGGGCCAGAGGGGAAGGGGGAAGGGGGAAGGGAACAGAAGAGGAGGAGGGGAAGGGGAAGGGGAAGGGGGGAGGGGGGGGGTGTCGAAACAACCCCTGCTGGCGCTGCCGTTCCTGCCGTTCCGCCGCCGGTCGCCGCCCCACGCGCCCATCACGCTCCGGATAAAGTTCAGTCTAGCGGCGTGAAGGTCACCCGCCCGCCCTTTGTCTGTCTGGGTCGCCCGAGTTCGAATTTTGTTTTGATAACACGTCGGAGGGGGACGTAAGGAGGGGGGGAGGGAGGGGACAGGGGGTGGTGAGAGAAATGTGAAGGAAAGAGGAGATAAAACAGGTAGGGGATTGGGAACGGAACGGGTGAAAAGGATAGGAAGGAAAGAGAGAGAGAGAGAGGAATAAGGGAATGGGAATGAAGAGGAAAGAGAGGGAATAAGAGAAGAAATGGGTAGGGGAGTGGGTAGGTAAGGGTAGAAAAGGGAAGGGAAAGGAGGAGACGGTAAAAGAGCGGGCTATATAGAAAGGGGAAGAAGAAAATTGGGGAGAAGGGTATGAAAGGAAACAAAATTAAGTGAAGAAAAATCAAAACTGACGTAAAAAAGACTGACATGTAATTTGAAGTACCCAAGCAATGTAAGGGTGTGTACGAGTAAAAAAATCGTGATTTAAATAACACAAACTCCTCCAAAGTTTACGGAAAACACACACAGACACAGACACACACACACACACACACACGTAAACAAACACACAAACAAAGGACAGTCCCACTCCCCGTTTTCTTCCGTCTGACGCAACGACGACCAGGTGTGTCTTCATACGAGCAGCGGAGGAGGGGAGACCAAGATAAACTACTGCCAAAGATGCTTATTTTGGACCGTCCCAGGGCGCTTTCACTCTCTCCGTTCCTTGCTCACATTCACTTGCATTCCACATTCTATTTTTGAATGAGGAAATCCCCCCTCTCTCAAAGGTAATTAATATGCTAATGTTGAAAGGACGCGGACTTCCCATGAAATTCCTCACAAATGAACAAAACTATTCGAAGCATGAAAGAACCTGCACGCACGTGAGGGGGAAGTGTGTTTTCGTTCCTCATGGGCGCAGACACGCGTGCACACACAAACGTACATGCAAACACCAACACAAGCAAGCACACTCACCTATCTCTTCGTATGCAAACATTCGTGCATTCCTACATTCAAACAAATGCATACGTACATGCACATGGACACACACATCTATTTTATGCACATCACACACACATCTATTTTATGCACATCACACACACACATCTACTTTATACACAACACACACACATCTATTTTATGCACATCACACACACATCTATTTTATACACATCACACACACACACATCTATTTTATACACAACACACACACACATCTATTTTATGCACATCACACACACACATCTATTTTATACACAACACACACACACATCTATTTTATACACAACACACACACACATCTATTTTATACACAACACACACACACATCTATTTTATGCACATCACACACACACATCTATTTTATACACACCACACACACACATCTATTTTATGCACATCACACACACACATCTACTTTATACACAACACACACACACATCTATTTTATGCACATCACACACACACATCTATTTTATGCACATCACACACACACATCTATTTTATACACAACACACACACACATCTATTTTATGCACATCACACACACACATCTATTTTATACACAACACACACACACATCTATTTTATACACAACACACGCACACATGTATTTTATACACAAATATACACACACATCTATTTTATGCACATCACACACACACATCTATTTTATACACAACACACACACACATCTATTTTATGCACATCACACACACACATCTATTTTATACACAACACACACACACACACGCACACAAATGAACTTGATTTTAGCAAAAACATCTGAAAATAAGTGAATTCAAATCTAGTGAAATTCATTACCTATTGAGTAACACGACCTGTCGAACATGAGACGATTTTGTGTGTGTAAGGAAGGACGGAAAGAACGAAGAAATAAAAGATAGGAAAATGTGTATGTATACATGTCTGTAGGTGTGCATTACATACTTTTATTTTTTCAGTGAAAAGAGCAAGTCATTAATAAAATGTTGAAATTTACAGCGGTGAGGCAACTGAATAAGAAATGATAATGAAAACGAAACAGTAGTAAAAAACAGTGAAATTAAACATATAAATAATGATGAAAAATAACAAGGACCAGAAGGAACAGTAGCGGCAACCACAAGAGCAACAATAATAACAGCATAATAATAATAACA
>NC_091585.1:22700321-22712821 GCF_042767895.1 Penaeus vannamei
CGTCACCCTCGTTATCTTGTTTTTTTACAGTTGGCTGTTATCTATGCGTACCAATGTGCGTTAACGTGTTTATATTACATACTTACATATACATACATACATATATACATACATACACACACAGTCGCGTACCAATGTGCGTTAACGTGTTTATATTACATACTTACATATACATAGATACATATATACATACATACACATACACACATACACACACAGTCGCGTACCAATGTGCGTTAATGTGTTTATATTACATACTTACATATACATACATACATACATAAACACACACACACACACATACACACACAGTCGCGTACCAATGTGCGTTAATGTGTTTATATTACATACTTACATATACATACATACATACATAAACACACACACACACACATACACACACAGTCGCGTACCAATGTGCGTTAATGTGTTTATATTACATACTTACATATACATACATACGTACACACACACATACACACAGTCGCGTACCAATGTGCGTGCTAATGTGTGTTTATATTCTGCCTTACATATACATACATACATACATACATCCGTACACACACACACACATACACAGTCGCGTACCAATGTGCGTTAATGTGTTTATATTACATACTTACATATACATACATACATACATAAACACACACACACACACATACACACACAGTCGCGTACCAATGTGCGTTAACGTGTTTATATTACATACTTACATATACATAGATACATATATACATACATACACATACACACATACACACACAGTCGCGTACCAATGTGCGTTAATGTGTTTATATTACATACTTACATATACATACATACATACATAAACACACACACACACACATACACACACAGTCGCGTACCAATGTGCGTTAATGTGTTTATATTACATACTTACATATACATACATACATACATAAACACACACACACACACATACACACACAGTCGCGTACCAGTAATGGGTTAATTAATGTTTATATTACATACTTACATATACATACATACATACATAAACACACACACACACACATACACACACAGTCGCGTACCAATGTGCGTTAATGTGTTTATATTACATACTTACATATACATACATACATACATACATCCGTACACACACACACACATACACAGTCGCGTACCAATGTGCGTTAATGTGTTTATATTACATACTTACATATACATACATACATACAGACATACATACGTACATACACATACACACACACGCACAGTCGCGTACCAATGTGCGGTAATGAGATTATGAGTTTATATGTATTACATACTTACATACATACATTCACACACACACACGCACACGCACACACACACACACACACACACACACACACACACACACACACACACACGAGTCCCTATACAGCGTTTAGGCAGATGCATATATACACACATACACAAAACAACCTCTTTTAAATCCAAGCATTAAAAAAATAAATAAATAAACAAAGCTTATTACGCCACAACAATGCAGACACCGGAAGCATCCGAAGAAAACAAACACACACACAAAACAATAACAAAAACCCTAGACCACGCATCGGAAACCACGAACAACGACAATAACAGAGACGAAAGAACAACAAATACATAAAAAAAAACGAAAAATAAATGAAAAAGAAAATAAATGAAAATAGGAATTAATGAAAAAGAAATAAAAAATTAAAAGATAAAAGAAATAAAAAATAAATGATAAAAGAAAGAAAAAATAAATGATAAAAGAAAGAAAAAATAAATGATAAAAGAAAGAAAAAATAAATGATAAAAGAAAGAAAAAATAAATGATAAAAGAAAGAAAAAATAAATGATAAAAAGAAAGAACAAATAAATGATAAAAAGAAAGAACAAATAAATGATAAAAAAGAAAGAAAAAATAAAATGATAAAGAAAGAAAAAATAAATGATAAAAAAGAAAGAACAAATAAATGATAAAATAAATAAAAAATAAATGATAAAAGAAAAAAAATAAAAAAATAAATAAAAAATAAAAAATAAACAACCAGGATACAACATAAAAACCAATATGGGATCTCAGGGGACCGTTTAGAACAACATCAAACCCACTACACCCAAGAACTTTCACCCAAAGTTCTTCCAAGTTCTCCAAGATTTTCACACAACTTAGGACGCGAGGATGAATGTCGTATGCGTGCAGTACGTGAGAGGAAGGGGGGAGGGGAGGTGGAGGGGCAGGGGGGGAGTGTCTGTTTGTTTATTTACAACTGTAAGTATAGAAGCTTTAACAAAACGTTTTTTTTTTTTATTGTAGACATAGTAAGTTTGGGTCCAGTGCTGAAATATTGATATTAGGAATCAGGGTAAGAGCAACAATGAATGTTTGAAAATCATAATCCTATCCGAATGCACACGCACACGCACACACACACACACACACACACACACACACACACACGCAAACACACGGTAAGACTCACACGCACACATACACATACACACACACATACACACACACACATACAAACGTACTTGCAGTAACGGTCAAAAGTCCTGTTAAACATGTCCCGAACAATGACTACATCCCCACCCCCCACCCCCACCCCGCGAAAGAAAAAAAAGGAAGAAACAAGAAAAAAGAAAAAGAAAAAAAATTACACACCCTCTCGCCGCGTACACATCCCAAGAACTCAAAACTGCAATTCATGCCTTAAAATCTACAAAGCTACATGAAATGCCAATTCCTTAATACAACGATTTTTTTTCTTTAAATCACATCCATCACGTTCTTTCTCCCGAACACATAAAACACACACACACACACACACACACACACACACACACACACACACACACACACACACCCACACACACACAAAAAAAAAAAAAAAAAAAAAAAAAAAATAATAATAATAAAAAAATAAATAAATAAAAAAAAAAAAACTACACACAAAAAACTACACATAAAAAACACAAAAAAACTACAACTGAGACATATCAATAACACACCAAGCACAGTTATTCGCCACACTGCGGCTCGTTAACGGCGACGAAACCCCGTGTTAACACTGCACGAGGAACAGCTCCCACTCGAGCGCCGTGGTGGAAGACGCACGCAACCCCCTCCTCCTCCAGAAGCCGTTCGTGCCGCCCCGGTTTACATCGTCATGAACAATCCCTTTTGTTAAGGAAAGGGAAGAGGGAGAGAAAGAGAAAAGAATATCCTATGTATGAAAAAAAGAGAAAAGAATATCCTATATCTGAAAAAAATAAGGGAAAAATAGATCTAATCCCCTCAACCAAAGAGAAAGGAAAGGAAAAAAAAAAAAAAAACAGAGAAAAGAGACAAAGAAATTAGAAAAAAAAGAAAGAAAAAAAAATCCAAAAAGAAAAATCTGATAAACGAAAACAAGAAAAAAAAGAAAACACCGAAACGAAAGCAAAAGCTAACCGGACCTCCCCCCCTCCCCCCCCCCACCCCCCCGCACACACACAAACCAAACGTCAACAAAATCCATCGAAAACCGAACTAAAAATAGCCCTCGACGAGCGGCGGTTTCCCCGACAGGTGCGACGGGCGCCGCCGACGCTCAAGGCCTACGAGTGCGTCGGGGCGTGTGACGTAATCCCCCGCGCCGAACCGTAACGTCTTGCATCAGTCGTAGGAGAAGGGGGGGGGGGGTAGATCTTCCCTATCTAAAGGATGTCTTTTTTTTTTCTTAAGCAGGCATGCATCGTTAATCAGATGACTATTAATAGTTTATTTATTTATTTATTATTATTTTTTTTAAGGAATCGGGTATTCGATAATACTTTCCACCTCATGCCATCGTTTCTGACGACGACAAAAAAATACAATCAGTGAATAAAATTAATAACTAACAAATAATAATAACCAAAAACTCCTAATAATACAATCAGTGAATAAAAATAATAACTAACAAATAATAATAATAACACAAACTCCTAATAATACAATCAGTTAATAAAAATAATAACAACAACAAAAAATCCTAATAAAAATAACGAATGATTAAAGTGACAAAGTCTGCAGAGGTGCGCACTTGGGATGCACGTTGCCTTTGCGTCGCAGTACAAGGGACAGACCCCTTGAGGCGTCCCCGTCAGAAGGCCAGGTCTGTTTTTTTTTTTCGTCAGCGCATACCTGCACCTGTTAATCCCCCCCTCCCCCCCCCTCCTGTCGGTTACAACCCACCCCTCAACACGGTTCCAAAACCCTCAGAACCACACCATACCCAACACAACCATACCATATCCGAGAGAAAAAAAAAATCCAATAAAAGCACACCAGAAAACACCACCCCCTAAATCCTCGCTGTCAACTCACCTGGGCAACCACCACCGCCCCCGCCCGCCCCCCAATCCACCCCCCTCTTCATCAACCACCTTCTCCCCTCCCCGTTGGGCCCTCACTCCCCCTGGGTATCCCCGTCGGTATATAAGGCCGGGGCTTCCAGGGTCTAGTTTTCACTCGGCTGGTGATCCATTCCGCTTACTGGCGAGTCTCGGAGCATCACGAAAAGGTGGGAGATACGCCCTTACCATATATATATATATATATATATATATATATATATATATATATATATATATATATATATATATATATATATATATAATTTTATTTTCCAGGTACCATATCTACGCACTTTTATTCCAGGTTTATTCTAACAGGATTTACCATTTTCAGAGTAACTGACAGTATACAAAAAAGTCAAAACTCCCCAAGACGAAGTTGTAAACGTTGCAACTCCCCCCCCCCCCCTTCATTTTAAGAGCGTAAACAGGCGTTAACGTCATCGTCTTATCGCATAAGACTGCCCGCCCGCCGCTGTCAAGATAAGAAGAAAAAAAAGTAAAATGGGGGCTAGGACAGGGAGGGAGGGAGGGATAGATGGAGTGAAAAAAAGAGAAGGCAGGAGGGATTGATGGAAGAAGGGAAGGAGAGATCGAGGAAATGAAGGGAGGGAGGAAGGAAGAGAAAAAAGGAGGGACGGATAGAAGGTAGAAAGAGAGGAAAGGACGAAGGAAAGAAGAGAAGGGAAGGAGGAAGGAAAGAAGAAGAGAGGGAGGGAGAAAGGAAAGAGGAAGAGAGGGAGGGAGGAAGAGAAGGAGGGAAGGTTTGGGAGTAGTAAAGACCGTTGTCAAAATCACCAAAGCATTCCGCGCGTTCTTGTACGGCCGACTGTGGCAACGGCGTTAATCTCTCGTGCTCTTGATAAGTTCGTTAGCACGTCTATCTACGGCCGGACGGTGGCCAAGGACGCGAGCAGATGAACCCCAAGCACTCGTCCACGCCTCAAGGACACACGCGAGTGGAACATCATGGCACACACTCACCCACTGCATCCCTAAACACGCACGCGCACACACACACACCTACTCGCATCTACACACGTCCTCCCAGGGTCTATATATGAAGTTTGCATACACTCAAACACAAGCACATCCAACTGCTGATATGCATATACATGCGAAAGCGTGCACACACCCTCAAATTCTCATGCAAACACACACGCACACACACTCAGGCGCACATACACATACACGCGCAAGCACACGCACACACAGGCACACATACGCGAGCAAGCACACGCACACACAGGCACACATACACGAGCAAGCACACACACACACACACAGGCACACATACACGAGCAAGCACACGCACACACAGGCGCACATACACACGCACACGTACACACGTACACACACACACACACACAGGCGCACATACACACGCACACGCACACGCACACGCACGCACACACACACACACACACACACACACACACACACACACACACACACACACACACACGCTCACACTCACACTCACACACACACACTCCCCCCCCAACCCCAACCCCATACGCGCCCACCCTGGCAATTTAACGGTACTGCCCAGACCGCAGCAAGGACACTCTCTCACGCCAAGGCTGTTCAACCCTTGTCCTTGGAGCACTATTCGGATCATCGCTATGTCCCCTTTTCTCTGTTTATGCGTTGCTCCGGTTTTTTTTATTTATTGAGATTCCTTTACTTGTCTGCCGGTCGGTCTGTTATTGTTCGGAAAGCGTGGCCGTCAAAGTCTTGCTCGTGAGGTTTTTGTTTGATGTATCTACCATTGTTTTTTTTGTTTGTTTTTTTTACCTCCTTCCTCCTATTCCTGTTTCTCTGACTTCTTGCCGCTCATTTGGTCTCTCTGCCTCTGTCTTTGTCTTTGTCTCTTTCTCTTTCTTTCTTTCTTTCTTTCTCTCTCTCTCTCTCACTTACCTATCGTCCTAGTTTTCTTTTCTCTTCTCACTCACTCTTCTTCCCCCTTCCTCCCTATCTCTCCCCTCTTCTTCCCTTTCCTTCTTCCTTCCTCCATACCCCCCCTCTCCCCCCTTTCTTTCATTCTCCCATGAGGGTGGAAAGCGTGACGCCATGTGTGACACGGCGAGTCGATAGTCACTCTCCACCGTCATCTTCCTCTCCTTATGCCCCCACAGGCTGTGGCCATCATCATCACCCTCCCCCTCCCCCTCCCCCCTCCTCCTTCTCCTCCTACCCCTCTCCCTTCGCTCCTCTTCTTTCTCCTTCTTCTTCTCCTCTCTTCCTTCGCTCCTCTTCCTTCTCCTCCTCTCCCTCCCCTCTCCCTCCTTTTCCTCTCCCTCCCCTCTTCCTCCTCCTACTTCTCTCCCTCCCCTCTTCCTCTTCCATCTCCCTCTCCTCTCCCTCCCCTCTTCCTCCTTCTCTTCTCCCTCTCCTCTTCCTCCTTCTCTCCTCTCCTCTTCCTCCTTCTCCTCTCCCTCCTCTTCCTCCTTCTCCTCTCCCTCCCCTCTTCCTCTTCCATCTCCCTCTCCTCTCCCTCCCCTCTTCCTCCCTTTTCTCACCCTTCTTCCTCCTCCTCCTCCTCTTCCTCCCCTCCTCCTCCTACTACTTCTCTCCATGCCCTCTTACTCCTCCTCCTACTTCTCTCCCTCCCCTCTTGCTCCTCCTACTTCTCTCCCTCACCTCTTCCTCCTCCTCCCTCTCCCTCCCTCTTCCTCCTTCCTCCTCGCCTTTCCCTCCTCTTCTTCTTCTTCCTCCTCCTCCTCCTCTCCCTCCCATCCTCCTCCTCCTCCTCTCCCTCCCCTCTTCCTCCTCCTCCTCCTCCCCTCCCCTCTTCCTCTCCTCCCTCCTCTCCCTCCCCTCTTCCTCCTCTCCCTCCCCTCTTCCTCCTCTCCCTCCCCTCTTCCTCCTCCTCCCTCCTCTCCCTCCCCCTCCTACTCCTCATCATCATCATCACCACCAACCTCCTCTATCTCCTCCACTTTCTCTTCCTCTTCCTCCTACTCCTCCTCATCATCATCTCCTCCTCCGCCTCATCATCATCACCACCACCACCACTATCATCACCACCACCACCACCACCCTCCTCCTCATCATCATCATCACCACCACCCTCCTCCATCTCCTCCTCTTCCTCCTCCTCCCCATCATCATCATCATCCTCATCTCTCCCGCCTCATCATCACCACCACCAACACCACCAACACTGTCATTACCATCATTACCGGATCGATGTCGTAATGACGTATTGCATATCTGAAAAAAATATCTTGAAATGCAAACCTACAGACAAACAAAATTTTAAAACATGTGGATGACAAGCATTTCTCATTTCGGAATGAAAATAGAAATAATAATCATAACAGCAATTTCATGATAAAAAGAAATGACAAGGATAATGGTAATCATACCCGTAATAATATCAACTACAACAATAACAATAATAATAGCAATAGTAAAAGTAAGACTAATAATGACAATAATAATAACAATAACTGATAATGATAATAATGATAAAAAAACAATTATGTGATGATGATGACGACGATGATAATAACTGATAATATCAAAACAACAATAATAAATATAACAAATGGCAATTACACCGTAAAAAAAAATCGTCCGCCCCCCACAAGCGAGATACCACCACCGCGCCTTTTTCCCCTAAAAAAAAAGCACCACCGCGTCTTTTTCCCCTAAAAAAAAGCACCACCGCGTCTTTTTCCCCTAAAATAGAAAAAAAAAAAATTCCCATTCCACCAGGGAGGGGGGTGGGGTGGGGGTGACGCTCCCCGACGCTCCCCCGCTTGCACTTTCTAAATATAGATCTCTTCATGGTGAACCCTACCCCCTTCCCCTTCCCCTTCCCCCCATCCACCCTCTCTTACTGCCCCCCCCCCGCCCCCTCCCCCATCCACCCTCTACCCTCTCTACCCCCCCCCCCTACCTGATCCCGTTATGGCCGTCAGATATCAACCAACTTTCTATGCAAATTGTTATTCGGGATACGATTTACACGGGGTTGATATGGCTCCGTATCGCTCGTCATATATATATATATATATATATATATATATATATATATATATATATATATATATATATATATATATATATATTTAGAGGCTTGGTCCCCCCGCCTTTTCCTCGTCTTCTCGAATGGTGAAGGTACTCGAGTGAGGGAGGAGGAGGGAGGGAGGAGGGAGGAGGAGGGAGGGAGGGAGGAGGGAGAGAAGGAAGAAAGGGAAGGAGGGAGGGTGGGAAGCAAGGAAGGAGGAGAGAGGGAGGGAGGGAGGGAGAGAGGGAGAGAGGAGAGAGGGAGAGGAGAGAGGGAGGGAGAGAGAGAGAGAGAGAGAGAGAGAGAGAGAGAGAGAGAGAGAGAGAGAGAGAGAGAGAGAGAGAGAGAGAGAAAGCGAGAGAGGGGGAAAGAGAGAAAGAGAGGGGTAGAGAGAGAAAGAGAGAGGGGGTAGAGAGAAGAGAGGGAGGTAGAGAGAGAGAGAGAGGGGGTAGAGAGAGAGAGAGAGAGAGAGAGAGAGAGAGAGAGAGAGAGAGAGAGAGAGAGAGAGAGAGAGAGAGAGAGAGAGAGAGAGAGAGAGAGAGAAATAGAAAGAGAAAAAGAGAGAGAGAGAGAGAGAGAGAGAGAGAGTATTGACGAAATGTCGACATATATTACCTGTTCTAGCAACTTTAAAGAGAAATTTAGGTGATCGTTACTACAATAATTCCTATTGTTTTCGTATTGCGTTTATTTGCATTGTCGCTCGTTTTCTATCCATTTTCTATTCTCTTTTATTGTCCCCCATATCATATTTCTTGACAATTCCCCATCATATCTTATTTCAGTTCCTCTCGTTACCTTTCCTCTTCCTCCTTTCTCTCCTTTTTGTTTGTTCCTCCTCCTCCTCCTCCTACCCTTCTCTCTCTTCTCTTCCCTCCCTCCCCCTTCCCCGTCTTCCTCCTCCTCCTCCTCCTATCCTTCCCTTTCCATCTCCTCCCTCCCTCAATTCCTCCCTCCTCTTATCCTTACCTTTCCTTCTTCTTCTTCTTCTTCTCCTCCTTCTCCCTCTTCCCTCTTCCTCCTCCTCCTCCTTCTCCTTCTTCCTCTCCTCCCTACTTCCCTCCTCCTCCTCCTTCTCCTCTCTCCCTCCACCTCCTCCTCCTCCTTCTCCTCTCTACCTCCACCTCCTCCTCCTCTCTCCCTCCACTTCCTCCTCCTCCTTCTCCCCTCTCCCTCCACCTCCTCCACCTCTTCCTCCTCTTTCCCTTCACCTTCTCCTCCTCCTTCTCCTCTCTCCCTCCACCTCCACCTCCTCCTCCTCCCCAGACCTAAACAGCTGTCACCACAACGCTCCCGCCCTCCGTATCTTGACACTTTCAACCCACGAAAATAGATTATAAATGCAACTTTCATTTTATATATTCTAAAATGCTTCATGTTTTCAAAAATACAATGCAAATATAGAAAAAAATATCGTTTTTTTTTGGGGGGGGGGAGAGGGGAAAGAGGGGAAGAAAGGGGAGGATGGTGATGAATTTTGTACGGTATGTAATTTGCATATACACGAGTGAGAGGGGAGGGAGGGAGGGGGGACGTGAGAGGAAGGATTGGGGAAAAGAGAGAGAAAAGGGTGAGTCAGAAGTAGAGGCCGAGAAAAAGAGAAAGAGAAAGGGAGAGAAAGAGAGTGAAGGAAAGACTGAGAAGCAGAGGGGAAAAGGAATGGGAAGGAGAAAGGGACAAAGTAAAGAAGGGAAAGTTGAGAGACAGGGAGGCTAGAGGAAAAGGTAAAGAGAAGGAAAAGATACGAACGAACCAAATAGGAAAATGAAAAAAAAGAACGAAAAAGTAAAAAATAAAAAAAGAGGAAATAAAACGATACACTGGGAAGGGATAAAAAAAGAACAAAGAGAAAGAGAGACAGGGGAAGGAGTGAGAGAGGAGGAGGGAAGAGCGACGTAACCGTAGCGCCACACCTCCTCTCCAATTCCCTATCACCTCCACACAGCATGGAACTTCACCGGCAAAACTTCCGCAACAATAATGTAGCAAAACGGGCAGTGGCGACCATAAAGTTAAATAAGATGTGAGAGAGAGTAAGGGAGGTGGGAGGAAGAGGGAGAGAAGGGGGAGGGAGGGAAGGAAGGAGAGGAAGAAGGGAGTAGGAGACGGAGAGAGGGAAGGAATGATTGGGAGAGGGAGACAGGGGAGAGAGGGAGAAAATTGAGAGAGGGAGCGAGGGATAGGAGGGAGAGGGAGAGGGAGAGGGAGAGAGGGAGAGAGGGAGAGGGAGGGAGAGAGAAGGGAGGGAGAGAGAGAGAGAGAGAGAGAAGAGAGAGAGAGAGAGAGAGAGAGAGAGAGAGAGAGAGAGAGAGAGAGAGAGAGAGAGAGAGAGAGAGAGAGAGAGAGAGAGAGAGAGAGAGAGAGAGAGAGAGAGAGAACCAGAAGAACGGGAAGAGGGCGGAAATAAGGAAAAGGAAAAAAAGAAGGAAAGAAAGAGACAAAAAGAGAAAAAAAAAGAGAAAAAGAGAAAGACGGAAGACAAGGAACGATGATCATGCGAATCCCCGCCTCCCCCACCCCCCCTCCTATTTTCCACCTCGAACACACCCCAATACATCATTCAGAACACATGCGCTCATACGAGAAACTGCACCGTACTACCAATACGATCATACATCCCGTGGGAGAGGACTGTGGGATGAGGGTCGGGGGAGAAGCGTGGGAAGTAAGGAAAAAGGGGAGGAGGAAGAAGAAGGAAGGAGGGGGAAAGGAAGAGAGGAGGAAGAGGAAGGAAAGGAGGGCGAAAGGAAAGGAGGGCGAAAGGAAGGGAGAGAGGATGAGGAAGGGAGGAGGAAAGAGGGAGAAAGCGAAAGGAAGGGAGGAGGAAGGGAGGAAGGAAAAGGAGGGCGAAAGGAAGGGAGGAGGGAAAGGAAGGGAGGGAGGAAGGAAGGAAGGAGGAAGGAAGGAGGGTGGGAAAGGAAGAGGAAGGAAGGGAGGGAGGAAGAGGAAGGGAAGGGTGGAGGAGAGAGGAAGGAAAAGGAGGGGGAATGGGAAGGAGTGAGGGGGAAGGGGTAGAGTGAAAGAGAAGGGATGAAGGGAGAGGGAGGGGGAAGTAAAGGGAGGAGGAAGAGGGATGGGAAGAAGGGAGGAGGAAAAGGAAGGAATAAGCAGGAAGGGAAGGTAGGAGGAGGAGGAAGGAAGGAGGGGAAATGGTAGAGTGAGAGGTACGTAAAGGGAAGGGAGAGGAAGGGGGAAGGGGAAGGGATTGGAGGAAGGGAAAAGAAAGAGAGGGGGAAGGGGTAAAGTGAAGAGGGAGGGAAAGAAGGGAGGAGGAAGGGGAAGGGGAGGGATGAGGGAGAGGTAGGGAATGAGGAAGAAGGAGTAGAGTGGAGAGGAGGGGAAGAAGGAGGGAGGAAGGGGTAAGGGGAAGAGAACAGAGGAGGAAGAGAGAGGGGGAAAGGGAAGGGAAGAGGAATTGGAGGGCAAAAGAGGGGGAATGAAAAAAACAAAGAGAGGAGGGAGAAGGGAAAAGAAAAAAGGGAAGAGAGGGAGGGAGAAGGAAAAAGGAAAGAAAGCAGGAAGGCAGAAGGAAAGAGGAGGCGAAGGAGGTGAAGAGGAGGAGATATTTAATTGACCGGCAGATCGTGATCCACTCGATATTTGGATTTTTATGACCTTCTCTCGTCACCTTGCCGTGCCGAGATCCGGAAGAATCTAGACGCAGATCAATACGCTGATCAAGAGTCAATCAAGGAATCCAAATTCAATTTTAATCTATCTGTCTCTCTGTCTCTCTATCACTCCTTCCTCCTCTTTTTCTGTTTGTTCAGTAATTTTTTTTTCTTATTACCCCCATGTTCTTATTTTCTTCATTCTCCCCTCTTATTGTGCTTTTCCCCTTTCTCTCTTTATCCTTTCTTTTACCTCTCCTCTTTCTTTACTCCATTCTCTCCACATCTACTCTATTTCCCCCCACCTTTTGTGCCTGCTTCTTTCGGTCCCTATTTCTTTCCCATTCTCTTATTTCCATCTTTCATGTCTTTCCCTCTATCTTTTCACCTCTTTACACATTTCCCTCCATTCCCTTCTTTCTATGCCTTGTGCTTCCCCCCGTCTCCTTCCTCTCCTCTCCCCCATTCCCTCTCCCTCCCTCTCCCATTCTTCCTTTCCTTTCACCTCTTTT
>NC_091585.1:22720321-22725321 GCF_042767895.1 Penaeus vannamei
TTATTTTTTCCCCCTTGTTCCTCCTCGCTAATCCCCCCCCACCTCCCAAAGTCCCACATGCAGAGTGCCAATACACCATCTTGCAACCACACCTTTACAATGGCACAAGAAATGGCAGAAACGCGAATGCAAAATCACACATACACACGAAACACACATACACACTGACACGATAACGCACACACACACACACACACGAAACACACACATACACACTGAAACGATAACACACACACATACACACGAAACACACACACACATACACACTGATACGATAACACACACACACACACATACACGAAACACACGCATACACTCTGACACGACACATATATACATATACACACGAAACACACATACACACTGACACGATAACACACACACACATGAAATACACACACACACACTGACACGATAACGCACACACATAACAGACACGGGCACACGCGCTGAGACACAGCTATCGACAGTTCTCAGAACAGGAAGACAAAGACAAAGAAAAAAAAAACGAAAAATAAAACTAGAGAACAAATATAAATAACGAAATAATTCTCACGTTCCAAGATAATCCCCTCCCCCTTTCCCCTCCCCTCCCCCTCCCCTATTCTCCTCATTCGCCGTTATATTCGTCATAAATATTCGCAAACAGAGTGGGGTGGGAGGGCAGGGAGGGGGAGGGGGGTACTGATAGTGGAGGGATGGGCGGAAGGGGGAGGGAGGGAGGGAGGGAAGGAAGGACGGAGGGGGGAGGGAGGGAGGGAGGAGGGAAGGACGGAAGGGGAGGAAGGAGGGAGGGAGGGAGGGGGTTACAGTGTCTCCATTTTCCACACTGAGCGAGTTTCTGTCTTGCGATAAGGTATGTCATCACCATCTGTCTTCTCAGCTTGCCTTTTTTTTTGGGGGGGGGGGGGGGGGGGGGGGGGACGCGAAGGCGGGAAACTTTTTAAAAATATCATGATTTCATTTATATATCTGGTTGCACATATTCACGTTTTTTTTTTTCGTTTTAGATTTGTAATCTCATTTCTGTCTTCTTTATCGATCTGTCTCTGTCTGTCTGTCTGTCTGTCTGTCTGTCTGTCTGTCTGTCTGCCTCTCTCTCTCTCTCTCTCTCTCTCTCTCTCTCTCTCTCTCCGAGTCAATGTGTCTCAATCAATACCAGTTGCTCATTTTCTATATTGCACAATTCCTATTTTTTTCTTCTTCTCCCTTTCTCATATTCTCTCTCACGGTCTATCCCTTTTCGCTCTCTCTCTCTCTCTCTCCCTCCCCCCTTTCTCTCTCCCTCACTCCCTCTCTCTCTCTCTCTTTCTATCACAGACACACACATTCTCTTTCTTTCTATCACCTCTTTCTTCCTTCTTCTCTCTCTCTCTCTCTCCCTCTCTCTCTCTCTCTCCCACTCTCTCTCTACCTCTTTCTCTCTACCACTCTCTCTCTCTCTCTCTCCCACTCTTCCTCCCAAAACAGCAATAAAAATAATAATAATAATAATAATAAAAAACATAATAATAACATAATAATAACTCTAAGACGCCGAACTAGGCCATCAAGCCCCGCCCCCACCTTTTACGTAACGCAGAATCTATAACTCTTTCCTAATTGGCTAAAAAGTTCGAACCGCCCCGTCCTGCGATAGGCCTATAAATCACACGTAATGGATGACGTCACACATCCCATTTGCCGTTCAGTCGGGGCATCTTGGTGATTCTGATCTTTTATCACCACTCGATTTATCATTACTTTTCATACAATGCTCATTTTTCTATCATTTGTCCATTCATTCCTAATTCCGCTTTTGTTGTATATATTCAGTTTTATCCTTAATAATAACAAGTTATCATTTTAGCTTTTACAATATTATAATTTTCCCGGTTTCATATTTTTCAACAAGAATAATAAAATATACTTTAAAAAATAATAATAAATACCTAATAAATAAATAAAAACAATCATATACAAATGGATAATAATTCTTAAAAATTCAAAATTCGCATAAACCGACACAGCAACGAGCAAAATAACACCCTCCCCCCCCGATCCACACCAGGCTAGGTGTCAAATCCACCCCCTCCCCAGTTTCAGCATAATAAATGTGAAAATTTGCATTTATTGGTTACAATAGCAATTAGGAGTGAGATTCGCAAAACTGTGACAAAAAAAAATAAATATATATACAAAATAAAATGAAATATACGCGCCGTAGGACCATTTCCATAATCCATTTTGAAGTTTATTAGAATACGAGTTAAAATAGCGATAGAAAGAGGTGCAGAGGGAGAGGGGGATAAGAGTGAGAGGGAGAATACACGAATAAATAGATAAAGAGAGGGTGAAAGGGGAGAGAGAGAAAGCCGGGGCCGAGAGGTGAGTGGTACGAGTATATTGGGGGAGAGAAAGAGAGGAAGAGAGGGAGAGGGATAGAGATGAAGATAGAGGAAGAGGAAAAGAGAGAGAGAGAGAGAGAGAGAGAGAGAGAGAGAGAGAGAGAGAGAGAGAGAGAGAGAGAGAGAGAGAGAGAGAGAGAGAGAGAGAGAGAGAGAGAGAGGAGAGAGAGAGAGAGAGAGAGAGAGAGAGAGAGAGAGAGAGAGAGAGAGAGAGAGAGAGAGAGAGAGAGAGAGAAAGAGAAAGAGAAGGTGAGAAAGAAAGAGAGAAAGAAAGAGAGAGAGAGAGAGAGAAAGAGAGAGAGAAGAGAGAGAGAGAGAGAGAGAGAGAGAGAGAGAGAGAGAGAGAGAGAGAGAGAGAGAGAGAGAGAGAGAGAGAGAGAGAGAGAGAGAGAGAGAAAGAAAGAAAGAAAGAAAGAAAGAAAGAAAGAAAGAAAGAAAGAAAGAAAGAAAGGAAGAAAGAAAGCAAGAAAGAAAGAGAAAGAGAGAGAGAGAGAGAGACTGATATAAAGCAATAAATGCACAGAAAGAAATAGACAAAAACAGATAAAGAAGACGAAAAAAAACAAATGTAATAAGTCACACACACACGCACATATCATCATCCGCGATATGTGCGTGCCTGCCATCGCATGTGCGCTTGCTTGCTTGCTTGCTTGGCCCACGTGCGTGAAACGTGTACGAACGTGTCACCGTGCGCATGAAAAGATGACAACGCACTTACACTGATCGATAGCATGTAGCTTCGGTTGAAAAGACGGGGGAGGAGGGGGGGGGAGGCAGGGAGGCAGGGAGGCAGGCAGGCAAGGGTTGAATTGCTCGGAAAGGGGGTGGGGGGTAGGGAGACGGGGAGGAGGGAGAGGGTAAGGCTTGTATTGCTGGAAAAGGGAAGGGGGGAGAGAGAGAGAGGGGCGGAATGCTGGAGGGGAAGGGGATGGGGGGAGAGGGGGAGAGAGGCGAATGCTGGAGGATGGGGAAGGGAGGAGAGGGGGAGGGTAAAGCTTGTATTGCTGGAAGGGAGAGGGGAGGAGAGGGGGGAGAGAGGCGAATGCTGGAGGAAGGGAAGGGAGGAGAGGGGGAGGGTAAGGCTTGTATTGCTGGAAAAGGGAGAGGGGGAGGACAGGGGGGAGAGAAACAGAATGCTGGAGGAAGGGAAGGGGAGGAGAGGGGGAGGGTAAGGCTTGTATTGCTGGAAGGGGAGAGAGGGAGGAGGGGGGGAGAGAGGCGAATGCTGGAGGAAGGGGAAGGGAGGGGACAGGCACGGGTTGAATTTCTGGAAAAGGGGAGGGGAGGAGAGGGGGAGGGGGCAAGGGCTGTATTGCTGGAAAGGGGAGGGGGGAGGCGTGGGTTGAACTGCCGGGAGAGGGATAGGGGTGAAGAGAGAGGTGGGGGGGGGGTATGTGCACCTGAGTCAATGCTCTTTCAAACGCTCACATACATGGGGCTCTATATTTGATTGGATGCAGTGGGTACGCTTTGTGGGGATAAGCACTCGCTAAAGCATAATACAAAGAGGAGGGAGACAGAGAAAGAATGAGAGAGAGAGAGAGAGAGAAAGAGAGAGAGAGAGAGAGAGAGATAGAGAGAGCCAGAGACAGACAGACAGAGAAAGAGAGAGAGAGAGAGCCAGAGAACCAGAGCCAGAGCCAGAGCCAGAGAGAAAGAGAGAGAAAGAGAGAGAGAGAGACAGACAGAGAGAGAGAGAGAGACAGACAGAGAGAAAGAGAGAGACAGAGAGAAAGAGAGAGAGACAGAGAGAATGTGTACGCGCATGAGAAAGGCAGGAGAACAAATGTGCGCGTATGTGTGGGCTCGCGGGTTAATGAGGCACTGACATGCATATATGTATGGGAGAAAGAAAGGAAAACAAACTACCTCTTTCCGTCTACCCCCCCCCCCACTAGCTCTCCCTCCCCTCCTCCACAGCTCTCTCCTTCCTACCTACCTTCCCTCCCTCCCCTCCTCCATTGTTCTCTCCTTCCCCTTCCTATCTTCCCTTCCCTCCCCTCCTCCATTGCTCTCTCTCCTTCCCCCTCCTACCTACCTACCCTATCTCCTCCCTCCTCCTCCTCCATTGCTCTCTCTCCTTTCCCCCCTCCTTCCTACCTACCTACCCTCCCTCCCTCCCCTCCTCCATTGCTCTCTCTCCTTCCCCCTCCTACCTACCTACCTTCCCTCCCCTCCCTACCTCCCTCCCTTCCCCCCTGCAATAATAAAATCGAGCATCAGTTCCCCGTGAGCGCACTCATATCCGAGCACGGGAGCGGGCAAGAACTTTCGGCTTTTCACCACCAGGGGGCCATTTGCTCCGTGCAGTAAGAATGTTCGGGGACTGACTCACGCATTCCGCCTCTGGAAGCACGTGTGGAAGCAATCGTAGCCTGGCTTCCTTGTCTGTCTGTCTGTTTCTGTCTCTCTGTCTGCCTGTTTCTCTCTCTTTGTCTGTTTCTGTCTCTGCCTCTGTCTGTCTGCCTGTTTCTCTCTCCGTCTCTGTCTGTCTTCCTGTTTCTCTCTCCGTCTCTGTCTGTCTTCCTGTTTCTCTCTCCGTCTCTGCCTGTCTGCCTGTTTCTCTCTGTCTCAGTCCGTCTCTTTTTGCCTGTGTCCGTTTGTCAGTCT
>NC_091585.1:22730321-22732821 GCF_042767895.1 Penaeus vannamei
AGAGAGAGACCGAGAGCGAGAGAGCGAGAGAGAGAGGGGGGGGGGGGAGGGAGGGGAAACGAGAGGGAGAGAAAGAGCAATAGGACAGGAGGAAGGGAGGGAGGGATAGTGGACGAAGTGTTGGAGGGATGGGAGAGCGCCCGCTAACGGAGAGAGAGAGAGAGAAAAAAAAAAGTTCGGACACCATTTGTTCCCCTGCAACCGGTTCACATCGGTCACCACGAGACACGTGGTATTCTCGCTCCCAACCATTCCTTACCCGTTTCTCCCCTACCCTCAACCCTTTTCATCCACCCCCTCCCTCTTCCCATTTCCTCCCTCCCCCTTTCATCTTTCCCAACTCCCTCCCTCTTCTTCCACTCCTTCTCTTCCCCTCCTCCATTTCACTCCTCTCTTTCCATCCCCTTTCCCCACTCCCTCATTTCCCCCTTTCCCCACTCCCTGCCCCCACCCTCTTCTTCCCACACCCTCCCTTCCCCTTTTCCCACTCCCTACCCCCTCCCTCTTCTTCCCACACCCGCCTTTCCCCACTCCCTATCCCCTCCCTCTTCTTCCCACACCCTCCCTTTCCCTTCCCCCTGTCCCCCACGTTCCCTTCCCCTACCCCCTCCCTCTTCTTCCCACTCCTCCCTCCCTTCCTACTCCCTCCCCTCTTCCCTCCTTTCCCTTTCTCTCTCCTTCCCACTCCCTATACCTCTCCCTTCCCACACTCTTCCCTTTCCTTCCCCTTCCCCACTCTCCCCACTACCCCCTTCCCTCTCCCACCAACCGTAATCCAAACTAATGTGCCAATGACCGATTCGCGAAGCCGGTCAACGTCTACAGTACGTGCGAATATTTTTAGCGGACGGAGGAGGAGGAGGAGGAGGAGGAGGAGGAGGAGGAGGAGGAGGAGGGAGGGAGGTGGAGGGAGGAGGAGGAGGGGAAGGAGGAGGAGGAGGAGGAGGAGGAGGAGGAGGAGGGAGGAGGAGGAGGGGAAGGAGGAGGAGGAGGAGGAGAGGGAGGAGGAGGAGAGGAGAGGAGGAGGAAGAGGAGGAGGAGGAGGGGAAGGAGGAGGAGGGAGAGGGAGTGAGGAGGAGGAGGAGGAGGGAGGAGGAGGAGGGAGGAGGGAGAGGGAGGAGGGGGAGGAGGGGAGGGAGGAGGAGGGAGAGGGAGGAGGGGGGAGGAGGAGAGGAGGAGGGAGAGGGAGGAGGGAGGAGGAGGAGGGGAGGAGTAGGGAGGAGGAGGAGGAGGAGGAGGAGGAGGAGTAGGGAGGAGGAGGAGTAGGGAGGAGGTAGGGAGGAGGAAAAGGAGGAGAAGGAGGAGGAGGAGAAGGAGGAGGAGGGGAAGGGAGGAGGGAGAGGAGAGAGGGAGGAGGGAGGGGGAGAGGGAGGAGGGATACTGAGAGGGAGGAGGAGGAGGGAGAGGGAGGGAGGAGGAGGAGGGGAGGAGGAGGAGGAGGAGGAGGAGGAGGAAGGAGGAGGAGGAGGAGGGAGAGGGAGGAGGAGGAGGGAGGAGGAGGAGGAGTAGGGAGGAGGGAGGGAGGGAGTAGGGAGGAGGAGGGGGATGAGAAGGAAGAGGAGGGGGAAGGAGGAGGAGGGAGGGAGAGGGAGGAGGAGAGGGAGAGGGAGAGGGAAGAGGGAGGAGGAGGAGGAAGGAGGAGGAGGAGGAGGAGGAGGAGGAGGGAGGAGGAGGAGGAGGAGAAGGAGGAGGGAGGAGGAATTGTTTGGCCATTCCCCACGACGTCATGGCACTCTTAAAAAAATAAGAGAATTTCGACTACTTGGCTTCGTTTCAGGGTGTTGGTGATGGGATTTAATGTGATTAGAATAAGGTGTTCACAGTATAATGGTGGAGAAACCGCTAGGGAGGAGGAAATAATGGAGGGGAAACAGCTAAGAAAGAGAAAACAAAGGCAGGGAAACAGCTAAGGAGGAGGAAATAATGACAGGGAAACAGCTAAGAAGGAAAATAAAACAAAGGCAGGGAAACAGCTAAGAAAGAGGGAACAATGGCAAGGAAACAGCTAAGAAGGAAAAAAACAAAGGCAGGGAAACAGCTAAGGAGGAAAAAATGGCAGGGAAACAACTAAGAAAGAGAAAACAAAGGCAGGGAAACGGCTAAGAAGGAAAAAAACAAAGGCAGGGAAACAGCTAAGGAGGAAAAAATGGCAGGAAAACAGCTAAGAAAGAGGGAACAATGGCAGGGAAACGGCTAAGAAAGAGGGAACAATGGCAAGGAAACAGCTAAGAAGGAAAATAAAACAAAGGCAGGGAAACAGCTAAGAGAGAGGGAACAATGGCAAGGAAACAGCAAAGAAGGAGAAAACAATGACACGAAAACTAAGAAAGAGAAACACACTACCGTTATTCTTTCTTTTTTTTTTAATGTTTACTACAATCCATAATAACATGACAACGAGTCTTCTAAGCGACATTTTTATCGAAGGAATTTCTCACCCGCATTTTTTTTTTTTTTTTTTTTTTTTTTTTTTTTTTTGCGATTGGTCATAAAACATTAA
>NC_091585.1:22737821-22747821 GCF_042767895.1 Penaeus vannamei
CTCTCTCTCTCTCTCTCTCTCTCTCTCTCTCTCTCTCTCTCTGCAGTGTCCAATAAAATAAGATAAAAATCCCAACATAACTGTACGTACATAAAGACATACGTGGACAGACAGACAGAAACACTCGCACACACTTACACACACACACACACACACACACACATTTAAACACACACACACACACACGCACACACATATGTAAACACATACACACATGTACACATTTAAACACGCACAAATTTAAAAACACATGCACACATTTAAACACACACACAAATTTAAAAACACACATGCACACATTTTAACACACGCACACATTTACACACACACACACACACACACAAACACACACACACACACACACGCACGCACACATCTAAACACACACACACACACACACAAACACGCACGCACACATTTAAACACACACGCACACACACACAAACACACACCAACACATTTAAACACACACACACACACACGCGCGCACACATTTAAACACACACACACACACACACACACACACACGCACGCACACATTTAAACACACACAGACGCACGTACGCACACACACACGCACGAAACGAGGCCAAAGTGGAGAGAAAATAAACTTCCCAAACCTACTGCAGATGAAGCAAATGACCTGCAGCAGTATAGAGTAAGGCCTAGGAAATAAATGGAGGAAAATAACGAGAGAGGGAAGGGCGATGAAAAAAGAAGGGGGAGGCGGATGGAGGAGTTGGAGAAGGAGAAGGAGGAAACGGAGGGGATGGAGAAGGAGGAGGAAGAAACGGAGGGGATGGAGAAGGAGATCGAAGAGGAGGAGGAGGAGAAAGAGGCGGAGGAAAAGGGAAAGGAAGAGAAAGAATGGGAGGAAAGGGGAAAAGGACGAGGAAGAGGATAAACAGAAGGAGAAAGAAGAGCTAGGCAGAGTGGTGGGTTTCACCAGCCGGCTTAGCCATTCCTACCCTCGATCCCTTACCTTACCTTCCCTCTCCCCTTCCCTTCCCCTTCCCCTATTCCTCTTACCCTCCCCCTTCCCTTCCCCTCTACCTCCTCTACCTCTTTCCCATTGCAATATATTACCGGATTTGGGTGTTTTCTCTCGAATGGCTGCGGTGATCACTGGGGCGAGCAAAAGAGAGAGAGAGAGAGAGAGAGAGAGAGAGAGAGAGAGAGAGAGAGAGAGAGAGAGAGAGAGAGAGAGAGAGAGAGAGAGAGAGAGAGAGAGAGAGAGAGAGAGAGAGAGAGAGAGAGAGAGAGAGAGGGGGAGAGAGAGAGAGAGGTCGCGCGGGAAGGAAGAGATAGGGAGAAAGGGAGGAGTGGGGGGGGAAACGGGTAGGGAAGACAGGAGAAAGAAGAGGGAGGGTGGAACAGGTAAGAAGAGAGGAGGAAGGAAGGAGTAAAGGGGAGAGGCAGGATGGAGGATAAAGAGGACCTGTGAAAGGCACCTAATCACCCGGGAACCCCCTTCTCCTCCCCCTCCCCCTCCCCCTACCCCCTTTCCCATAACAATGTTACCGCCTTGGAAACAAAATGCTGGATCGCTCTTTCCATGTGGGCCCGAGAATAACAAAGCCGCAGACGAAGGGAGAGGGAGAGGGAGTAGAAGGGAGGGAGGGAGAGGGAGTAGAAGGGAGGGAGGGAGAGGGAGTAGAAGGGAGGGAGGGAGAGGGAGTAGAAGGGAGGGAGGAAGAGATAGAGAGGGAGCGGGAGTAGAAGGGAGGGAGGAAGAGATAGAAGGAGAGGGACTAGAAGGGCAGGAGGAAGAGATAGAGAGTAAGAGGGAGAGGGAGTAGAAGGGAGGAACAGATAGATAGAGAGAGAGAGAGTAGAAAGGAGGAAGAGATAGAGGGAGAGGGAGTAGAAGGGTGGGAGGAAGAGATAGATAGAGAGCAAGAAGGAGAGGGAGTAGAAGGGAAGGAGGAAGAGGTAGATAGATAGATACAGAGCGAGAAAGAAGGGGAGAGGGGGGAGGGAGAGAGAGAGAAAAAAAGAGAACGAAACCGACAGGAAAAAAGAGAAGAGAGAAAAAAAAACCTGTAGCAAAAGAAACTAAAAACAAACAAAACTCTGGAGGGGAGGGGGAGGGGAGGGGGAGGGGGTGGGGGGAAAGGGAAACAAGGCGATAAATATCGAACAGAGGTAAAAATAATCTCCCCAGGGCGACGGCAGAGACGGTCACACTCGCTACGAGCCGGTGGGAAGGATAAGGTCAACTTCAGCTATTTTGGGAATCTTGAGAAAAGGTCAGAGAAAGCCGTCGCACTAGTTATCCTGAAAACGCCCCCCCCCACCCCACCCCACCACGAGTTCAGG
Organism: Penaeus vannamei; assembly: GCF_042767895.1. Taxonomy (NCBI): domain Eukaryota; kingdom Metazoa; phylum Arthropoda; class Malacostraca; order Decapoda; family Penaeidae; genus Penaeus; species Penaeus vannamei. Next base: position 22,740,141 of record NC_091585.1, read on the forward strand.
TACTCAGAACGCCCTATCCCCCCCTCTCTCTCGCTCTGTATCTATCTATCTATCTATCTATCTCTTCCTCCCTCCCTTCTACTCACTCTCCCTCTTGCTCTCTCGCTCTCTATCTGTCTCTTCCTCATTCCCTTCTACTCCCTCTCCTTCTTGCTCTCTTTATCTATCTATCTCTTCCTCCCTCCCTTCTACTCCCTCTCCTTAAGCTCCCTCTCTCCCTATGTAACTATTCCTCCCTCCCTTCTACTCCCTCTCCCTCTTGCTCTCTCTCTCTCTCTCTCTCTCTCTATCTGTCTCTTCCTCATTCCCTTCTACTCCCTCTCCTTCTTGCTCTCTTTATCTATCTATCTCTTCCTCTCTCCCTTCTACTCCCTCTCCCTCTTACTCTCTCTCTCTATCCATCTCTCCCTCCCTCCCTTCTACTCCCTCTCCCTCTCCCTTCTTCTGCGCCTTTGTCAGGTACTCAGAACACCGGCTTCAGGGCCAGAAATAACCGATTTCGGGTGTTGACCCGCTGACTTCAGGTGCAATGGCTCTGCCTCTCGGTACGTACACGAATACTTGACCAGATCGCGAAACGAAACGAAAAGAAACGAAGAGAAAAGAAAAGAAAAAAAAAAACACCGCAAGCTCTGTTCCCGATATTACACTTGATTCTTTTTCTCCCCCCCCCTCCATATTTAATTTTCCTAAAACCCCCGACAAGACCGAAACAAAAATAAATACATAAATAAATCAAAATAATAATAATGATAATGATAATAATGATAATGATAATGATAATGATAATAATAATAACAATAACAACAACAACAACAACAACAAATAAACAAAACAAAAAATCGCGATCACTCCCCCATCCCTTCTTCAACCTTCGGAAAGGATCGGGCGGTTAAAATTATGCCTCCCCGATATCCTATAAATAGAAGGCCGCATCCTACGCTAAATATTTAAATTCAAAATGCCTCCTTTATTAATGCCGCCGCGGACACGTGAACATGCCGCACGCAGAATGCCAAGTCAAGATCGTGCCGAGATAATGCTGAATCTTAATCTTCGTCTTAATTGTCTTCTGTTGCCACTTTAACGCCCCGAAGGAGGAGGAGGAGGAGGAGGAGGAGGAGAAGGAGGAGGAGAAGATGAAGATGAAGAAGGAGGTGGGAGGAGGAGATGAAGAAGGTGAAGAAGGAGGAGGAGGAGAAGAAGATGGAGAAGGAGGTGGGAGGAAGAGATGAAGAAGATGAAGAAGGAGAAGGTGGGTGGAGGAGATGAAGAAGGTGGAGGAGGAGGAGATGAAGAAGGTGAAGGAGGAGGAGATGAAGAAGGTGAAGGAGGAGGAGATGAAGAAGGTGAAGGAGGAGGAGATGAAGAAGGGGAAGGAGGAGGAGGAGGAGGAGGGAGGAGATGATGAAGGAGAAGAAGGTGGGAGGAGGAGATGAAGGAGAAGGAGGTGGGAGGAGATGAGGAAGGTGGAGGAGGAGGAGATGAGGAAGGTGGAGGAGGTGGAGATGAAGAAGAAGGTGGATGATGAAGAGCAGACGAATGAAAAGGGGAGAATTATAAGAATGAGGAGAAGACGATGAAGAAAAGAATAGTAACAACAAAGACTATAAACCTTCTCGGAGGCACTGTCAAAAGCAACTAAATGAATTATACATAACAAGGATAACAAGAACAACGGTAAAGATTATCAAAAATCTCTTTATCAAGGGTCTCTTCCAGTCTGTCCGTCTGTCTGTCTGTGTGTGTCTGTCTCTGCCATCATCTGTCTGGCTGTCTGTGTCTGTCTGTCTCTCTGTCATCATCTTTTTCTCTCTCTCCCTCCCTCAACTTCTATACCTCTTCCCCTTCCCTCATTCCCATCTCCCCTATCTCCCTCTCTCCCAACATTTATCATTACTACAATTCTCTCCCATCCTTACCCCCCCCCCCCAAAAAAAAAAAATAATAATAATAAAAATAAAATACATCGATTCATCTCCCACGCCTGCATCCTGTCAGCTCACAGTATACCGTCTACCGCGCACCACTACCGCCCTCCCGTGCAACTTTAACGTGCCATGGAAATCTGACTAGTTCAAATATGGTGGGGGTGGGGGTGAGGAAAGGGGAGGGGAGGGGAGGGGAGGGGAGGGGAGGGGAGGGAAGGGGAAATGAGCATGAAGGAAGGGAAGGGGAAAGGGAGAGGGAGGAGAGGAAGAAGAGGGAAGAAGAAGTGGAACGGGAGAGGGAGGGGAGGAAGAGGGGAGGGATGTGGAGAGGAAGGGAAGGGGAAGGAGGGGGGGAAGGGAAGAGAAAGTTGAGGGGAAAGGGAAAGGGAAAGGGAAAGTTGTGGGGGTAGGGAAAGGGAAGGGGAGGAAGAGGGCAGGAAATAATAATAACAAAGATAATAACAACAAAAACAATAATTCTATAACTAATCCCGACAAACAAAACAAAACAAAATAAAAACACCACCAAAAAATACACAAATATATATATTTTTTAAGTAATATGGGAGAGATAGGGAAATAGGAATAAGAAAGAAGAGGAGAGGAAGAATAAAAATAATTAACCCAGAGAATATCCTGCTACCCGCCGCCCGCTGCTGTCACTAAGCCAACTTTGCGACGCTAAATACAGAAAGGGTTTAATTATCGCCGCCAAGACATTAAGTAGTTGTTCTATTATTTCCTGAATCGTTAAGTGGTTTAATTCACATCCACATTCTCTGAGAGGATGAGAAGGAAAGAAGGGAAGGATGAGGGGGAGGAAGGAGAGGGAAGAAGAGAGGAAAAGAGGGAGGGAGAGGGAGAGAGAGGAAAAGAGAGGGGGAGAGAGACAAGGAAAGAGAGAGGAGAGAGAGAGAGAGAAAGAGGAAGGGGAGAGAGAGAGGAAAGGAGAGGGGAGAGAAAGGAAGAGAGAGAGAGAGAGAGAGGAAAAGAGAGAGAGAGAGAGAGGAAAAGAGAGAGAAAGAGAGAGAGAGAGAAGAGAGAGAAAGAGAGGAAAAGTGAAGGGAGAGAGAGAGGAAAAGTGAGGGAGAGAGAGAGGAAAAGTGAGGGAGAAAGGGGGGAGAAGAGAGAGAGAATGAGAGGAAAAGGGGAAAAAGAGAGGAAAAGGGGGAGAGAGAGAGAGAGAAGAGAGAGAGAGAGAGAGAGAGAGAGAGAGAGAGAGAGAGAGAGAGAGAGAGAGAGAGAGAGAGAGAGAGAGAGAGAGAGAGAGAGAGAGAGAGAAAGGGGAAGAGAGGAAGAGAAAGGGGAAGAGAGGTAGAGAAAGGGGAAGAGAGGAAGAGAGAGACAGAAAAAGGGGAAGAGAGACACAAAAAGGGGAAAAGAGACAGAGAAAGAGAAAAAGATAGAGAAAGGGAAAGAGATAGAGAAAGGGAAGAGAGAGAGAAAGGGAAAGAGAGAGAGAAAGGAAGAAAGGAAGAGAGAGAAGGGGAAAGAGAGAGTAGAAAGGGAAAGAGAGAGAGAAAAGGAAAGAGAGAGAGAGAAAGGGAAAGAGAGAGAGAAAGGGAAAGAGAGAGAGAAGGGGAAAGAGAGAGAGAAGGGGAAAGAGAGAGAAAGGGGAACGAGAGAAGAAAGGGGAAAGAGGGAGAGAAAGGGAGAGAGAGAGAGAAGGGAAGAGAGAGAGAGATGGGAAAGGGAAAGAGAGAGAGAGAGAGAGAGAGAGAAGGGGAGAGAGAGAGAGAAGGGGAGAGAGAGAAAGGGAAAGAGAGAGAAAGGGAGAGAGAAAGGGAAAGAGAGAGAAAGGGAGGGAGAGAGAAAGGGAATTACGATAAAGGACTAAAAAAAACAACTTTTCACAATATCTTTTTTCCCAACACCCCTTTGTCTAACCTCGCGTCCCGCCCCAAAATTCGCGTTTGCATGCATTGTCAATCGAATTATTCGGACAACACATTACCCTGAAAAACAAAAACAAAAAACACCCCCGTGGCCATAAACAAGTCGTCCAGAGGATAAAAAACAAACAAACAAATAAGCAAGAATGATCATACCGTCACCGGATGTAAAACGAGATAGGGAATAAAAAGGGAAGAGCGAGGGAAGACGGAGATAAAAGAGGAGAGAGAGAGAGAGAGAGAGAGAGAGAGAGATAGAGAGAGAGAGAGAGAGAGAGAGAGAGAGAGAGAGAGAGAGAGAGAGAGAGAGAGAGAGAGAGAGAGAGAGAGGAGAGAGAGAGAGAGAGAGAGAGAAGGGAAAGAAAAGGAACGGTAAATACAAAGATAGGGTCTGTTGGGTAAGAGTAAGGGAGAAATATAGAAAGACATCGAGCGAAAGAGAAAGAGAAGGGGAAAACTTGAAAGGATAAACGAGAAGAGAGAAAGAAGCAGCACCGAAAGGAAGGGAGACCCGCAAAGCACAATAAAAGAAGAAAAACAAAGGAAGAAAGAAGAAAATAAAAATCAGAACGAAGAGGAAAAATGAAAAACGACGATGCGGCAGAAGACAACGAAAAAAAGTAGTAGTAGCAGACAGAAAAAGAAAGAAGAAAAAAATATATATGAAGCAACAACGAAAAAGTAGAAAGAGACAGAAAAAAGAAAAAGGAAAAAAATCCAAACAAAAAAAAACGAAAAGAAAAAGAAAATTTATATTTTTTTAAAATCCAGACTTCAAAAAACATTAACGACAATCAACCTGCAACTGCAAATTCCCCCCCTTCCCCCCCAAAAAAAAAGAGAAAATCAACACCCCAAATCACCTCAACACGACGACTTAATACCAACGGCCCGCGGTTACCAAGTGAGGGAGAGCCGCTGTGACGTCAGCAGAAGGCCAGATATCGATAAAAGAGGAGAGAGGAAAGGGCACAATAAAGGGTGAATAATTGACAAATGAATAATCAAGAAAGAAGAGCACGAGAGGAGAGAGGGAGAGGGAGGGGGAGGGAGAGGGAGAGGGAGTGGGAGGGAGAGGAGAGGAGAGGGAGAGGGAGGGAGGAGGGAGAGGGAGAGGGAGAGAGAGGGAGAGGGAGAGAGAGGGAGAGAGAGAGAGAGAGAGAGAGAGAGGGAGAGAGAGAGAGGAGAGAGAGGAGAGAGAGAGAGAGAGAGAGAGAGAGAGAGAGAGAGAGAGAGAGAGAGAGAGAGAGAGGGAGAGAGAGAGGGAGATGAGAGAGAGGGAGAGAGAGAGAGAGAGGAGAGAATCGCAAGAGAGATAAGCCACGATAAAAAGGCGAACAATCAAGAGACAAGGAGGACACACATCGCGAATCAAATATAAAGAAATAAATAACAAAGGAAGGAAGGAGAGAGAGAGGGGAAGACATGAGAGTAGAAAGGATACGATAAAGGAAGAATCGTAAGAGAGATAACATAGCACAAGTGAACAGACCAAGAGACAAGGAGGAAACACATCGCGAATCGAATATAAGTAAATAATAAAAAAAAAGGAAGGAACCGAAGGAGAAATGAAGCGGAATGACAAATGAGAAAAGAAGGCACAGACCAAAGACCGAAACCAAGAAAGCGAAATAAGTAAATAATAAAAAAAGAACCAGAAACATGTGGGAAACAAGACGGAGAACCAGGTACCTGTAAACAAATAAAAAGGGGTGAGAGGGGACGAAGCCAACAGAATAACGATAAGAAATGCGATTTTCTCAAAAGGAGGGGAGGCGAAAGGGAAGAGAGGAATGGGCCACGGTAGAGGGTAAATGGAAAGGATCGGTAAAAAAAATGGGGAGAATGGGGGGGGAAGGGAATGGAGTGAAAGGAAACGGAGAAAGGAGGGGGAGGGGATGGAGTGAAAGGAAACGGAGAAAGGAGGGGGAGGGGATGGAGTGAAAGGAAACGGAGAAAGGAGGGGGAGGGGATGGAGTGAAAGGAAACGGAGAAAGGAGGGGGAGGGGATGGTGTGAAACGAAGAAAGGAGGGTATGCGATCGTCGGTTGGTACCCATGGCGATATCATTTTGAATTATTGGTATTTGGTTAGATCCCCGAGCTGTCTGTCTGTCTGTCTGTCTGTCTGTTTTGTCTGCCTGCTTGCCTGCCTGCGTATCCTCGCGCGGAAGCTTCCATCTCGTCATTTGTAAAAGGCTGTGGAAAGGTCACCATTTTTTTCGGACGTGACAGCAGTCAGTCTTTATCACTGAATGCGCGTAGTCTTTCAAGCGCGCGCGATATCTCTCTCTCTCTCTCTCTCTCTCTCTCTCTCTCCCACCCTCTCTCTCTCTCTCTCTCTCTCTCTCTCTCTCGCACAAACTATCCAAATTCTCTGTCTTCCCACAGTCCTTTCACCATTTCCATACGTTTCCTATCACAATCCCCTAACCCCCTCCCTAAAAAATTAATAAAAAAATAAAATAAAATAAAAAAAAATAAAAAAATAAAAATCTTTCAAATCTCCATCCCCTTCCTTACCCCCCCCCACCCCTCACCCCACTTTACCCCCCCCCCCATCCCATCACATGCAGATCCGAAACGACCATAATGTTGTCAAACGCTTGCCTGCCTGCCTACAGCCTCTTCAGCGGTACGGTACGCCCCCATCGCTATCGACTAGCCACTCGTCTTCCTCGCCCTCACTCTCACTTTCGCTCTCTGTCTGTCTGTAAGTCACTCTCACTTTCTCTGTCTGTCCGTCTCTGTATGTCTGTAACTCACTCTCACTTTCTCTGTCTGTCTGTAAGTCACTCTCACTTTCTCTGTCTGTCTGTAAGTCACTCTCACTTTCTCTGTCTGTCTGTAAGTCACTCTCACTTTCTCTGTCTGTCTGCCTCTGTATGTCTGTAACTCACTCTCAATTTCTCTGTCTGTCTGTCTGTCTCTGTATGTCTGTAACTCACTCTCACTTTCTCTGTCTGTCTGTCTGTCTCTGTATGTCTGAAACTTTCACTCACTCACTCACTCACTCACTCACTCACTCTCTCTCTCTCTGCTTCGTTACATGGACGTCGCCCGTTGCCCTTCGCCAACAGATCGACGTCGATAAGGGGTGGGAGTGGGGGGTCAGAGGGAAGGGGTAGAGAGGAGAGAGAGGGGAGGAGGAGGACAGGTGTAACGTGACCTTCATAGTATTGGCCCGGCACGCAAGGTCACGCCGACCATAAAACCACACGAAAAAAACAAACAAACTAAAAAACTAAAAACAAAGACGAAAAATACATACAAAACCACCCTATCTCCCCCTCCCCCCCCATTACGGAGGAGTGCTGTGGCCCCGTCGACAAAAAGCTTTCGCGTTCTGTGCCCCGTTATGCCTCGCTCTCCCGGAAGGATGGCTTTGTGTAATGACGATGGCTGCTTTGAGGGCCGTTTTTTTTTTTTTTTTTTTTTAAGTTCACGGTATAGGGATAGTCGGGTAAAATATCATGCGTTGAATGCGCGAAATGCTGAAATTTTTATACTGTTATAAAACGTTGGTGGAAGCGAGTGATTAAGTGTGTGTGCGTGTTTGTGTTTGTGTTTGTGTGTGTGTGTGTGTGTGTGTGTGTGTGTGTGTGTGTGTGTGTGCCTGAGAGAGAGAGAGAGAGAGAGAGAGAGAGAGAGAGAGAGAGAGAGAGAGAGGAGAGAGAGAGAGAGAGAGAGAGAGAGAGAGAGAGAGAGAGAGAAAGTGAATGTGTGTATGAGTGAGTGTGTGTGTGTGTGTGTGTTTGAGTGAGTGAGAGGGGGGGTAGACAGATAGCCAGAGAGAGAGAGAGAGAGAGAGAGAGAGAGAGAGAGAGAGAGAGAGAGAGGAGAGGGAGAGGGAGAGGGA
>NC_091585.1:22752821-22765321 GCF_042767895.1 Penaeus vannamei
ATTCACATGCAAACACTTACACTACTTGGATGCACATACATATACATGACCACATACAAACACACTCACACACACTTGGATGAACACACTTTTATTAACATGGATACATATCTATTATTACTGTTGTGATTTTCCCTTATCAAATAAAAACTGGATAAAAACTTTTAGAACTTGTGTAAAACAAATTACACTATCTGCAATCAACTATATGGCTTTTATCTATTTAGTTCTTGATCTACATTTCTTGAAAAGTACTTTCAAACTATTTTGTAAAAACATACCCTGTAATCATTTATGAAATTCTCCTCCCCTTACCTATCTTATTTAAGAAACTGTAAACTGGAACACAAAGGAAAGGTTTGTGAATTATTTACTAACGTCTACGTAATTAAAATTTACTTTACATAACATTCTTATTTTATTTGATATCAACATTAGCTTGCAGACCCCCAGAAACATTCTGGAAATCAGTTTTTTTTTTTTTTTTTTTTTTTTTTTTTGGGGGGGGGGGGCAGTTTAAGCATCCCACAGGTTAATGTAAAGCCATATACCCGTGGTTTTCAAACTGGCATCCATGGGTGCCACAAGATTCTGCAGTAAAATAAATGTATCTAAATTTTGTCACTCACACTCTTCTGATAAGTTGGTTTGTCATTTGGGCTTGAAATCTGTGTTTATTTTGGTTCAAGCTACAGCATTTCTTGGAACAGGCAAAGATTAAATTTGCTATAAAGATAAATTTGTGTGAGGTGAAGGAGGGGGGGCATGAAGGCTCCCACTAGAAATAACTACCATATACAGTATATCAGTATATGCATCCACAAATGCATGTACTTACAAATGCCCTTTGCATTTATGAACCCACAAAAATATTTCTCTCTTTATTGTTCAACCATTACTGAGGAGAGTTTGGGATCCATTGTCATATAGTGTGCTAGTATATAAATCTACAAATACATGTACTCACAAATTCCATCAAAATTCCTTTAGTTTCTGTAAACCAACAGTAATATCTCATTCTAAACCTGTCAGATCTACAGACTGAGACCATATAGAAAGAACATGGTATTATAGTAATGAAAGGGATTCATTACTGTTACATAAATACATGTACTTATTTGCATTTGTTCTTACACATAGTCAAAGCAATTTTATGTCAAAGTACTGTCAATTAGTGGCAGAAAAGGGGTTAGTCAAAGTTGGGCAAATGCCAATAAAATCGAACCATGTCAAAAACATTTCTTGGTCAAATAAACCAATTGAATACTATGGAATATTGGATTTCCATCTTTATATTCTAATATGTGTCTCAGAGTTTTCAAGGGAAATGACACCATAACCATGAACTGTTAGTTCCATACTTTATCATATCTGAACAAGGTGCTGTAATATACCCTATTACCATACAGTGATAGTACTTTAATACTGCTGAATACATTCAGTTTATACTTTTTGGTGTTTGACCTCTAAATTTCATGATTATGTGCACTGTCCTTTTGTCATAATCAGCCATAAGTATAAAATCACATACCATATCTCACATAGGGATAATTCTCACTGAATGTAAATCTTCCCAAATTAAGAGTAAACATATAAATGTATCATGAAAGTGGAAGACTGCGTACGAAATCATCTGAGGCAATTAAAAATCAATTTATACCTTAACTGATTGTTCAGTGTTTTAATATGATTCAAGTTTACTAAATCGCAACATTCTAAATTATAATAACATTTCCTATTCTAAGTTATGATGATACAAGGTGTATGATGTTATAACTGTATTCTAATCGTATATTCAAAGTTTTGATAGTTAATCAATCAATATTACAAAAGATAAATAAAATGACACTGAAAAGAAACACGAAGATGACAGAAAATGAAGAACTATTACGGAAATCATAGTTCTATTAAATAAAATCCAACTTCCGATTCTGAGACCTTTGTTGTGTTAATCAAATATGAAAATAAAAGTAGCAAAAACGTCATGTTTCTTGTCTATACATCACATTTATATGAAATTGACAATGTCTTTGTCCCGGGAAGTGTAGATTTTAATTTTACTATTCTTGCCACTAGTATATAACGAAAAAAAATTCCATATTTAGATTCGCAATAGTTTATGTTAATTGCAGTTATCACTCAGCTTGAAAATGATATTCAAACACGAGTATGATATAAAAGCCGATTCGAAAATGTGAAAATGAACGAGTCATGTTGGTCGATTTCCAAGCGAACCCCCGTCAGGAAAATTGCAAAACATTCATAATATAATTCAGTTCATAACAAATGCTACAATCCACTCAATGAAAAATGTGTCCATGATTCTAATGAACCATAAAAAACTTTTAAACTCCACCTAAAATCAAGTAAAATACTCACTTAACACGAATGATGTGCGCCATGGCTTCTTCCTCTCTTTTGAATCTCCGACTTATCACTTTGTTTTGAACTTGGCCGATGGTTCCTCTTCCACGACGCGTCTAGAAAACTCTTACGAATTATTCCAAATAGATATCAGATGTAAATACCAATTTAAATTATTATGATTATTATAGATTATTATTTCTTTCTATTTCAGATAAGCATATAGAAGATTGCGTCATTCGAGAACAGAGAAACGGAGGTCGAGTCTCTCTTTGCCATACAGTCGATAGCGAGACTTGCCGGCTGTCGGAAGGGCGTCCCTCCTCTCTCTCCTCCTTCCCCTTGTGGCCGTTCTATCATGTGCTAAGCTTTACACACCATGATTGTTGTGACGAGGACAGCTTCTGAATTTTACGTTAGATAGTGAAGAGCAGGAAAACATAGTAATCATGAGTCGCTCAAAGAAGTATAACAACCCCTTTGCTGGGGTTCGCTACGAGCATCTAGTCGCTGGTGTGTCAGGAGGAGTTGCTTCCACGCTTATTTTGCATCCTCTGGACCTTCTCAAGATCAGATTTGCAGGTAAGTCTCTGAATTTCATCCTTTGTGGAGTGTTTTGAAAGTTATCCGTATGTATAAATGGGAAAAGGGCGAATAGAGAGAGTAATGGGTGATTCATCTCATCGGTTGCAAGGTCAACTTCTCGTAGTGCTGCACCCCCCCCCACCCTCCCCCAGATACACTCAAAAAGAAGTTAAATATGATAAAGGAAAACCCAAGATTCATTCTCACACCAGTAAAAACTTAAATACAGTGAATAAATTAAGGTTGAAGTTGAAGTCTATTGTTTCGTCATTTCACGCCCTCCACGTGTCGACCTTGGGGGAGAATGGGGAAATGCTGGGTAGGGAGGAATGGGTTATGTAAGTATAGAGTGCCTATGCTGTGATAGATTTGCGCTTTTATTACCATTATTATTATTAGTTTGACAATTTAGGACAGGGTAGGTAATGAGACAGGTTATGATTAGGAATATTTAATTTCCATATTGCAGTAGGAACTGGTCTTTTTTTCAAGATTAGTTTTAGTCCATTTGAAATAGCGGTATAAGTTATTGAGAGCATTGCATGGAGATAGAGGGAAATGGACTCCATCGTCTTATAGAGCATAAGAAGTATAGTCAGAATCAACATAGATACAGCTGCGGCATTTTACATTTTATGCTTGATAAATTGATATTGCTCATACGCGGTAGTCTCAGCTTCAAATTAATTCACATGATTGAGGTTTTAAGGTTTAGCAGCTATTATTTATCATAACTTAGAATGAAGATCCTTGATAGCATGGACGTATTTGCCAAAGACTAAAGCCCCCAACTCCACACTACTCTCTAACAGTCTGTTACCGTGACTGGGCACACTGTTTAAGGGGAGGTTTGATAGGGGTTGTTCATCCCAAAACCCCTCCTACCGGCAAACATTGTCCTCACCACGGCATGCACAGCAAGTTAGAGCTGAAACTTACAAGCATTAAGTGAACTTAGGCACTTTCCATGGTCTTTTTGCAATTTTTGTTATGTTGGCATTTGTGTCTACAGATTATTTGTATGGACAATTGTAACCTTTTGTCCTCTACAAGAATATAATTTTCAACTAGCCTTGTCTTGCTGCATATATACTTTAAAGATTAATCCTTACTTATTCTGATTAGGGCATGGCTGTTATAAAGAATATAATCTACATCGCAAGTGAATGCAAAAATGAGGTATACCAAAAATTAATTTCAAAACTTGCAGGTATTATTGGCATAGTCATAGTACATCTGTTGAGAATTTTATAAATGATATTCATATGTATTAGCCAATTTTAATGAAGGTAAATATTATTTTGATGCTGGACCAGGTTGATATGTAAGAATGTTAAGTAAATCTAATGTAACTGTCTCAAACATCACATAAATCACGAGTCCCCCCCCCACACACACACACACACACACCACCATACTGTAAGGATTCTTCTCCTTCATTAGTTCTTCATTAGTTCTTTGTCGAGAGGTTGGTTATGCAAATATTGAATCTATGCGGATTATGCTGAGAAAGTGCTGTATTGTTTCATTTTACACCCGTGCAGGTACTGTAGCACTCCTCCCCCCCCCCTATAAAAATAATAATAATAAATAAATAAAAAATAAGCCATGTTTAGCATGTCAGATATGACTGTGAAATATATTCTCTCCAGTAGTAAAGAAAAAGCAGACAAACACAGACTGGTAGATACATATGCAAGATATACATACTGAGGGTAGAGTTTTTGACTTAAAATCATTTTGCACTTTACTTTAGGATTATTAGCAACATGAGAAGTTGCATCTTCATTTGTATAGCAATAAAGCACTACATTGCATCAGGTATGAATGAAAGGTTCATAGATAGAATCTTAGTGAAGAATAATAAAAAAGCAATGTTCTAATTTTATTTTGTTGATGGTGCATACTTTCTTTGTTATAGGAATACTTTATTGCGAATTATTAATGCTTAAATGCTTTACTTGTGTTTTCTCTCTTGTTCTAATTTTATCCAAATATTGTAAAGTTAGCAGTAAATTCATTAAAGACCAGTTCACCATCCTTTCCTGATTCATATTATTTTGACATTTAACTGTGGCAGAATGCATAAGGATAACATGTGATCAAAATGTTGGAGATAGTTCAGGGTAATTTTAGACATTAGTCTATGCTATTCTCATAATGACAGCCAGAGTACAAAAAAAAACTAATATTTGCATACATTCATTTATCTTATATAATCTGTTACTCAATGATGTATATGAAATATGTAGTAGTGCACTTGAAGTGTTCCTGATTATGTACCAGTTTGTACCAGTTAAAGCTGAAATTGTCTAAGAATAGCTGGTTTAGGTATCTTATGACAGTGTTAAAAAGGTATAAGTAAGTTAATACATACCTGTTTTAGAACCCAGGATAGTGGAAGTAACTTCCTGTTTCAATGTTAAGTGCATTGTAAAAGTTACCTTACAGAATTCTGCTCACAGTTCTTTATTACTTGGTGTAGAAGACAAATAGAATTTATTTATTTATTGAATATACTTACGAGGCTATTTGTAGTAGTTGTTGTTATAATTTTACTCTTTCCTTCTTTCCAGTCAGTGATAGTTCAGCCACGGCGACGAAGCCTCATTACACCGGACTGACTCAGGCTCTAGGTCAGATCTTGAGACATGAGGGGATTAAAGGATTGTATAGAGGAGTCACACCTAATGTCTGGGGTGCGGGATCTGCGTGGGGCCTCTACTTCTTGTTGTAAGTATTTTATTTATATATATTTTTTGGCATTCTCCTTTCTGTTCCTGTCTCTTTTCCTCTTCATTTGCTTCTCATTTGTGTTCTTTCATTTAGTTATTTATGTCGCCTTTTCGCTTTTTCTACAGTTCTTGCAATTTTGCTTCATTATCTCATCTTTGCATTTTTTTATTCACTCCTGTATTGGTATGGATGTAATTCAATGAACATATATTTTATGTTCTAGAAAGAAGTTATATTTCTCATTGGCAGAGGTTTTTCACACTGTAGGTATGGTGAACATTATAGTCAGTTTGTCTTATTCCCATTTTTATTGCATGTTTTGGGTAGGAGTATCAGGGATTAGAATATGTTTTATTTGTGTAAGATGTAAATCAGAATAATTCCCCAAACAGGGGATGGGGAAAGGGAGGTAGGGAGGAAAAGAGAGAACGAGAATCCATCATAAACAAATCATATTTCAAAGGAGAGAATGAGTGTCACATTGATGTATATCAGCTTTGGTGAAATAGGTGAGTGGATTCCAGAACATTGTTAGCAGGGGAGGGAGGTTGAAGAGCAGGCATCCTTTGAGTTTATTTCGGCAAAGTAGGTGCCAATTTCTGGCCAGTGACAGGGAAGTTCTCTGGGGCTGGGGGGAAAGGGATGGGGGTCAAGTCATGTGGTTCAAGCTTACTGGAGAATTCCAGTTTTTTTTCTTCTATTCTCTTATTCTCCTCTCGCCTCTTCTGTTTTATTCTCATATTCTCCTCTTTCCTCTTCTATTTTGTTCTCATATTCTCCCCTTTCCTCTTCTATTTTATTCTCATATTCTCTTCTTTCTTCTTGTTTTATTCTCATATTTTCTCTTTTCTCCTCAGTGTCTCTTGGTCACCCCCCTCCCCCTCTCTCTTCCTCCCTCCTAGTAGTGAACTGACTTGTCACAGGGCCATTGCACCTGCATTTGGGTACTTTTATGTGTTCAGAGTAGCCAGCCCTGTTTCTTGGCTTTTATTTTTAGTATTTTAATCAAAGCAGTGTGATCCTCGTTATCCCTGTGGGCTGGATATAATGCGGATATTAGTAGATTTCTTTATATTTTTCTTCTCTTGCATGTCATAATGTCAGTTTAAATCACTGATCTGGTCGTTATCTCAATCAGTCTGGACACTAGATAAAAGATCCAAGGTTTTTTAGAAGATACTTTTGTCCGCCATTCCCGAAATAGGTTTGTATCTCACTCGGTGTTGCTAATTTTCCTCGCCAACAGCTAGTAGGAGAGGTTGGCCTTTACACCAGAAAGCAGTGCGTGAGAATGAGAATACAGAAGTCCAATGATACAGAATGTTTATTTACAAGATTTGGCCGAACAGAGCAGAATTATCCTTTGGGTTTTGGGTCTGGTGCTATAATAACAAAGATGATTATGGTATCGTTGAATATAATGATATAGTTAATCATCATCATTATTACTTTCATTATTTTAATTACTGACACCAACCACTACTTCTACCATTGTTAGTACCACTGGTTATACCATTGTTAGTACCACTGCTTATACTATTGTTAGTACCACTGCTTATACCATTGTTAGTACCACTGCTTATACCATTGTTAGTACCACTGCTTATACCATTGTTAGTACCACTGCTTATACCATTGTTAGTACCACTGCTTATACCATTGTTAGTACCACTGCTTATACCATTGTTAGTACCACTGCTTATACCATTGTTAGTACCACTGCTTATACCATTGTTAGTACCACTGCTTATACCATTGTTAGTACCACTGCTTATACCATTGTTAGTACCACTACTCATACCATTGTTAGTACCACTACTCATACCACTGTTAGTACCACTGCTTATACCATTGTTAGTAACACTACTATTGCCTTTGTTAGTAACACTACTATTGCCTTTGTTAGTAACATTACTATTGCATTTGTTAGTACCACTATTACCATTGTTGCTGCCACACTTACCGTTAAAACTACCACTACTATTACCATTATTACTACCACTACCATTGCTGCTGCAGTTGTTCTTGATGCTGTATTTTGTAATTGTTCATTCCACATATCCAGAAAAGAATGTCATTCGTCTTCAGAGTACAAGAAAAATGATCGACAGATATAACCAGACGATCACTTACTCAAAGCATTCCAGATAAGACAGATAAGATGACATGGCTTTGATAGCGTGGTTATGCCTAGGATATTCAGAATCACCACAGGCGGAATAAGAAAGAGGTTAACTGGTTATTGAAGTTGAATTTCACAATCGAAGTACGTGTCCGAGGGGACCTACTAAATAAGTTTGTTTTGATTTGATCTGATGTTTGTTGATTTACATCAGTTGTCAATATTTTCAAGCATACGCATTATCAGTGAACAGATATTTATTCTGTTAAACTGCGTCTCTATATCCATTATTTTTATTTATTTGTTTTGGCCACACTCCTTGTTACACAAGTTCGTGTTTATGATTTGCATTATTGTTCCTTCTTTGTTTTAATGATATAATGATTGTTGATTGAAAAAGATACATGTATTAGGCATGCAGATAGAGAAATATATATATATATATATATATATATATATATATATATATATATATATATATATATATATTTCATATACATATATAAATACATGACAATATCCTACACGCTGACCTATAAAGCTTTAGTAATTGACCAAACATATCGATGACTTGTTCTCGGTACGGCGTCTTAGGCCTGCCACACTCGTAAAATGTTTGTCATCGTTACTAAACGAAACTAAGGCATTTTTTAGTATGACGAATATTTTTATCAAGTGAACGGGAAGGGTTTCGTATTCGATGAACAGGAAGCAGCATTCGACAGGGAAGTTACGTAAGGAACTTATAAGGCGGTTTGTTGTTGTTGTGTTGAGTTTTTGGGTGGTGGTTTTTATGTTATTTTGGCATATTTTGTGGGGTGCCAAGAAATGGTTGTTTATTTGTTGATTTGTGGGTTAAGTACTGTGTGGGCTTGTGGTGTTATAAGGCATTTTTGTGTTGGTGGGTTAGATGTTTTAGTTTTTGTATGTTTTTTATTATTTTTTTATTTTATTATTATGTTTTTTGTATTAAGATTACGTCATTGCAAAGGAGGGGAAAGTGGCGCAAGTTTTACGTAAGGGGATTACACGGAAGGAGAAAACAACCACCATTTAAAGAAACCCCAAGTATTTGCATTGAATTATTTATAACATTCTTCTGAAGCAAGACAGAACCGCATGATTCCAGAGGGGTGATTATTTGTTTGTCTGTGTGCGTGTGTTTGATTATTTGCAAGCGGTGTGTGTGTGTGTACGTCAGTATATTTATACACAAAGCAATATTTCTCTGTTGTAGGGCTTTACGTTTGACATATCCTGTATTTACTTCGATAAAAAAAGAGTTGGGAGATTCGATAAGCAAGAGAGAGTTGCACAAGGGAGGCCTAATCAACTTGATTGAAAAGGGGATAACAAGGGAGATCGGATCTTGACCCTTTCACCTCCCCATCCCCCCCACCTTACTTTTTTATCATCTTCCCCTCTTATCAACCCCCCCCCCCCACGCTGACCCACTCCTCCCCCTCCTCCGGTTCGCTCCTTGCATTAGCGAGGGTCAGGAATTCATCAATATTTGATCGACAACCCCGTCCTTTATTGCTATTCCTGTCCCCTGTCCCAATTCTTTGTCCCTCTACCCTGTCTAATCCCCCTTCCCGCCTCCCTCTCCCCGTTCCCTCTCCCGCCTCCCTTCCCCCATCCCCCTACCCTCCATCGCCCCTCCCCCCCTAAGCCTACATGTCACGTTATTAACTCGTGACACTCAGCTGGTAATTCGTGATCAGCTGTTCATGTACCAGGGTGGTGGGGTGCCTCTCTCTCAGTCGGGATGGGAATTAATATCTTCGTTCTGGTATATTGGTATAGGGGATTGGGCATTATTGGTTGGTCCTGTGTTATTACTTGTCACCGATCATTATCCTTGTCTGTATTATCATTATTTCCGATTATTGTCGTAATTACTATTATTTGTTTTAATGTAATTATTACCTTTATCGTTACTATTACATTTGCTGTTCTTATTATTGTTATGATTACTATCATTACCACGACATTGATCACGATACCCCCATACCATTATCATTACAGTGTTATCATTGCTCTTACCCTGAATATTTTCTATGCTCCGTACAAATAGGCTATAAACAGAAAGAAAACATGCATTATTTAGAGCAAACAACGGCGACAACAGCGATATCCAACGGGTACAGAATGTTCAGGAAGTACATTTAGAGGAAGGTAAAGGCCAGCTGTACCTAGTGCCAAAAAGGCGCACGATAATCTTGCACGTTGCGAATCTGGCAACTTCGTACGCGGCTCGACCTGACACGCGCGCAGAGAGTCCCTTCTGTTTCTCTCTCTCATTTATCTTCTTTTCTAGGCTCTCTTACCAGTCAGATGTCGATTTTAGAGAATATATATTTGAGAGTTAATACGCGGGAGGGAAATGCGCGTTTGTTTAGCTTCCTGTTGGTGTCCGAGCGAGAGGGAATGAGAATTAGCAGGTGGCCTTCTGTTGACGTCGAGATGATGCTCGTTTGTTTCCTGGTGTTGCACGCTACCCTCGCTTCCTCTTTCGTATTAAAGGCTTCTCTCTTTTTTGTTCGAGATGTTGCTTCCTCTTCTTCGCTTTCTTCTTCTTTTGCTTTTTTTTCTTTTTTAATCTGACTTCCCTCCTTTTTCCCTCGTTTTTTTTTAAATTTGTGGTTCTTGTCTCTCGTTTTTTTCTTTCTTCTCTTCCTTCTTCCGTCTGTTTTTTTATTAGTATCATTCTCTCCCGTTTTCTTCTTCCTTCTCTTCGTCCGTCTTTCTTCTTTATTTTCTTTCATTCTTTTTTCTTTTTCCTCTTTTTGTTCTTCATTCGCTTTTTTCATTCTTCACGTCTTTTTCCTTCTTCCTTCACGTCTTTTTTCACTCTTCCTTCTTCTTCTCCCTTACTTCTCTTCCTCCACCTTTTTTCCTTATAATAGGTTGTTTTGCATTTTCATTCGGCTTATTTACATCATTTATAATATGGTGTTTTCGTTACTATTATTGATATATGCGCGCGCGCGCGCACACACACACACACACACACACACACACACACACACACACACACACACACACACACACACACACACACATATATATATATATATATATATATATATATATATAGATATATATATATACATACATATATATATATAGATATATATATATATACATACATATATATATATATATATACATATATATATATACATACATATATATATACATATATATATAAATACACATATATATACATATATATATATATATATATATATATATATATATATATATATATATATATACATGTATATATATGTATATACATACATATATATATACATACATATATATATACATACATATATATATACATACATATATATATACATACATACATATATATATACATATATACATATATATAATATATATACATATATATAATATATATATATATATATTTCATGTATATACATACATATATATACATAAACACACACACACACACACACACACACACACACACACACACACACACACACACACACACACACACACATATATACATATATATATATATATATATATATATATATATATATATGTACATATATACATATATACATATATACATATATACATATATATATATATATATACACATATATAAATAAATATAGATAGATAGATATATTATGTATATATAACGTATACGGATATGTATCTGTGTGCTTTTTGTCCTGCATACGACACGTGTAAGGCACACACATGTTTGTGAACATGCAAAACCATTTTGGCCCACCACCAAGGAACCCCCAGGGGCATGACCAGCAACCACGTTCTCCTCTCGACCTCTCTGCTGTTCACAAGGTTTAAAGCACGTATACCAAACCCAACCCCCCAATCCCCCCAATTCCCCACGCCCCCCCGTGTGTCTCCCACCCACCCCCACTTATATCCTAACCCCCCCCCCCCTCCTGCCTAACAAGACTTTAGATGCTGTCTTTCTATTTTCCTTAAACGTGATATTGCCACTCGCCCCACCCACCCACCTACCCACCCCAACCCCTACCCCCACTTATCCTAACCCCCCCCCCCACACACACAGATACCATTCTGGGATGTATCCACGTGAGTTTACTGGGTACGAATTGTTCCTGGTGTGGGGTCTCTGGTGTAGAGGCTGAGGTGGGAATGGTTTTGTAGATTGAGAAATTGTGGTGGGAGTGGATTGGTGGATGGTATTTTATTGGTAATAGTAGTAGTAGTAGTATAGCATATTATTATTATTATTATTATTATCATAATTATTCTGACTGTTATGCTTACTATTGTTATTGTTTATATTATGTGTTATTTATAGTGATATTTTTGTGTCGTTATTATTATTGTTGTTATTGTTATTGTAATACTTGTCATTGTAATTATTGTTATTATTATTATTATTATTGTTGTTGATGTTGTTGTTGCTGCTGTTGCTGTTGTTGTAATCATCATTATTCATCAATCATCATCATCATCACGCGTTGGTGAGATTACAAATATCGGGAGGCGCAAGCGAGCGAGGAAGAATCTAGAAAGCACTTGAAGCAGATTATTGGCTGAACACATACTCTGTCTAGATGCGAGTAAGAGTGAAGTCGGCCTTGTGAAGATAACGAAAGAGGAAGAGGAATATTGCATGAATAAAAGAAAGAATATATATATATATATA
>NC_091585.1:22770321-22797821 GCF_042767895.1 Penaeus vannamei
ACACACACACACACACACACACACACACACACACACACACACACACACACACACACACACACACACACACACACACACACACACACACACACACACACATATATATATAAGATAGACATATGGGTATGGATTTTGGTTCTTTTTTTTTTCTTCTTCAGGGAAGGGCAAATGTCTCTGTTGGATGATGATGATTCCAATGACATTGTTCATTTTTCATACGAGGAAATAGAATAACGTTATCTGCTGAAGTAGTTTGTTTATTTGTGAGAACGGCTAAGATTGCGACATTGATTTTCTCCTCGTGAAGATCTTAAAACCTTGGGCTCTCTAATGGGTTGCTAAGATATTCATTAACACTATTTTTTTAATGGGTTCTATGAGGCAGTTGATTAATTACTTCGGTGCCTTACGGGTGTTAGGGGAGTAGGCCTAAGGCTTGTGTTCGTCACGTGATATCGAATGTGGTAATAGATAAGATTTTTATTTGTCGATAAGTAAATCCAGCAACGGCGACACTCGCTCTTATGCAATTGTCGTTGTTGTTGATGTTTAATGTTACAGGAAAAGTGTCCCGAAATTCTGTGACGGCGCCAGATTTTTTTTTTTTTGGGGGGGGGGGGGGATTTTGAGTGCTTGCTTGGGGAACGGGTTTTTTTTTCCCATTCCCCTCTCCCTGTTAGGAAACGTGTTTTGTTGGCGTTAGTTTGTTGTTAGTTATTCCCTTACGATCTTGCCATTTGTTTGTCACCTGAAGTTTCGTTCTATTGGTTTTATTTCTCCTTTGGTTTAGAATTCAGTAGCTTCTTGTTGTGCTGCGTTTTATGTTATTCGATTTTGTTTCGTTAATTTGTCAATCCCTTACTTTTGATTTTAGGTTTTTACTGCCCTGCGCTTTGCAGTATGTCACCGCGCATTGAATCTTGTTTGTCCGGAGCTAACGTGGCTCATATTGTGTCTATCTCCAAACGAACGAGGTCATTTGCCCTCCATAACCCCCGTGGACAGCAATGGTCAGCCGTATTTAAAAATAGTTTTGTCGGGTAAGGTTGTGTCTGGGTGGCAGGTCAGTGGAACCCAAGTCCTCTGGGCCGTGTTGGTCGGGCACTTTCCCTCTAATGGTGTCTGACGTAATGATTTTTATTTTTTTAAATTATTATTTAGTAATTTTTCAGTTATGGATATCTTTTGAAAGATAAGCAGGCGAGAAAGGAGTTTTTTTTCCTTATTCACGATGAGATGATACTGGTCGATGCGGTGGGTGATTAAGATGGAATGTAGGCCTATAGATATAATTTGATTGATAAAGGATCGTCGAGATAACGTGGGGATTTTTTGCGATAACTGTGTAACGTCCCTCAAAGGACAACGAGGCCCTCTGCGTGTGTGTCCCTCTTTCTTGTCTTTTCCTTCTACGTTAATATGGATGTTGCTTTGCGCTTATACAACAAAGCAGCGACGGGTAGTGACAGATTCTCGGAAAGAAATTGAGAACCAGAACGTTCTTAATATTCAAAGGCTGTGCTCCTTTCCTCACCCGCACCAACCCACGCTCCTCGCTGCAGATTCTTATATTTTTTGTTTATTATTATTCGGTGTGTTCTGAGTCCCGTAAAAAATGATTTGCTTTGTATGTTTATTTTATTTTGTTTCTCCGCCGTTGCAAAGCCCACCCCACGTGACAATGTTCCTTTCTGCAGTTCTTTCATTTTCTGTCGACCAATGGCGCG
The DNA here is from genome assembly GCF_042767895.1 of Penaeus vannamei. Taxonomy (NCBI): domain Eukaryota; kingdom Metazoa; phylum Arthropoda; class Malacostraca; order Decapoda; family Penaeidae; genus Penaeus; species Penaeus vannamei. The sequence goes on from NC_091585.1 coordinate 22,772,049, forward strand.
GCGCGGATCGTGGGCCGAGCGGAGACCCTCCTTAGCGACAGCCAATCAGGAGCGAGGAGGGACTCGGCTGTTCGCAGGTGTGCCAACTGCAGGGTAGACTCGGAGACTCAGAGGGCGCGGGCCTCTTATTTTGGAAATTTCCACGAAGGGTCATAATTCGGTTTATTTATTGTGAACATTTTGATTTACTGTCTTGTTTGTCTGGATACATTTTTTTTCTTCTGGAATTGATCACGGCTATTTTTATTCTTGTTCCGATATGATAGGATTTCTTTTGTCCACTTTATTGGGTCTTTGATCGCTGGGTGTCGATATTTTTGTTATTCGGTGTGCGGTTAAGTAATGAGCATCGCCATGGATAACAAGTAACGGACACTTCCGCCAGACACCAGGTTCTTTTCTTAGTTTTCTTTGCCCTCCCCTTTATTTTCGTTTCGTACTTCCTAGTTTCGTATATTCGCATTATCTCCTTGAATACCCCGTCCGTCCCCCTCCATCATGTTTTTCTTTTCCTTCTTCAACTCCTCTTCCTATTCTCGCACCTCCTCCTTGTCCTTATACTTCTATTCCCCTTCATCCTTTTCCTCCTTCTTCACCGCCTCCCCCAATTCCCGCCTCCTTGTCGTCGTCGTCCTCCATCTCCCACCTCCTCCTCCACTCCATCTCCACCTCCTCCTTCCACCTCCATCTCCATCTCCATCTCCCCCTCCCCCCTCCCCCTCCCCCTCCCCCTCCCCTCCCCCCTCCTTCCAACCCCCAACCCCCCACCACATTTTCCTCCTTTCAAGCGCACGAGAATGCGCGCGCCTCTTACTCTTAAATGATGATGCCATAGGATCGGAATCGTCGACTAGGACCCTTTAGGTGTAATAATATCCTACGAAGAGAGTTCTGAATGTCGCGGGTGAGAAGGGCGGGAAGTTCAAGGCTGCCTGCCGTTGGGGGGTTTAAAAAGGGAGTTAGAAGGGGTGTTAGTCACGCGCGGGAAGTTAGAATGGGTATTTTTATTTTTTATTTATTTATTTATTTATTTTTTGGGGGGGTGTCGGGAAGGTAGAGTGGGTATCGTTTATTGCTCGAGGAATCGGAATCGGTGTTCTATTTGCTCTAATTAGAATGGGGATTATTCTTGCTAGGGGAAGTTAGATTGGTTATTAAGTCACGCCTTTGAAATTGGAAGGGTTATTGTGCTTGTTCGGGGAGTTAGAGCGGGTCTTAGTCACGCTAGAGGAGCTAGAGTTGGTGTGAGTCATTCTCGTTCTTCTATTTTGATAACGGATCACGTGTCATAGTGTTTATGTGGTATTAATACGCACGTGTTTGCCCAGCCATCTGGAGGAGGCAAACGTTGCAATTGCCATTTCAAGTAATCTATAAATCACTTATTTGTTTGTTCTTGCTGTTATCTATGTTTGTGTGACTATATCTATACATTTTTATTATTAGCTATGTTATAGGGGTTAAGTTCCTCTTATCGAAATTTTAAAACGAAATGAAGTGCATTAAATAGTAAGTATCAGATGCTCATTTTTCACCCAATGCTTTTATTTGTGAAATGTCATCGCGTGTCACCTGTCAGACTCCTTGAATTTTCGCCTCCTTACTTTGACGAGTAAAACGTGCTTGCCTGCTTGCTTGTGAATCATGTGAAGGGAAACGTGACCGTCTTGGTTGCGTGCCAGTGGTAGGAGTGCCCTCCGTGTCACATGGAGTGCCATGCTTGGCAGCGTTTGAGTGCGGGTCCACATTTGCGTGATCGCTTGTGTGGGGGGGGGGGGGGCTTAGTGTAGGTCAAGAGCTTTGTAACAAGTGGCAATGACCTGGTATGCTCTCGGTGTTACAGTCAAATTACATGGTTTACCTGTACTCAGAGGCCTCGAAACGCTCGAAATGGGTTTTTTGTATTTTGACTCTGATTATATTTTTGGGATGTTACTTGGGAAGCCGTCAAAATACAAGGCGTTTCTGTACCTAGGAACCTTGGATTACTCTGAATGCTTTAACCGTGTCTTTGTATTTTCTACTGCGCATGAGGCTATGGGATGTCCACTCAGAGGCGTTATCCTTTTTTGTATTTTAGGTTTTATTTTTTTATTTTTTTATTTGTATTGTATGTTTATATGGTGCCCGGGTTTGATTATATTTTCCCTTGCGAGTGTTTGGGAAAGAGATCACATACTTCTAAAACGGTTTCATTCATTGGTTGTGTCGGTCACGTTCTTTGAACTGAGATTCCGGTGCGAGTAAGGTCGTTTTGACGTGGCGGATGTTGGCTTTTTTTCTCATTGAGAAATGTGTGAATAAGAATAAAAATTGTGTCTTTCTTTTATTTTCTTGTTGTTGTTTGTTTATTTAATAATTCTTTTGTGTGATATTTAAAAGGCTTGTGTGATTTTTCTTCGAATGTTGTTGAGAGTTGATTCGTGAGGTTCATGCATAATATGTACTAGTTTTTTTTTCTATTTGTTGTTCAAATTTAATTAAGGGGTTCTTGCATAATCTGAAAAAATAGCTTAACGAGGAATAAACCGCAGTCTTGATTCAAGTTAGTTCAGAGGACCTTTGGAAGCAGTTTCTTGCTTTGTCCAGTTTTTTTTTTCGCTAGGTTCTTGCAAGTGCATAGGCTTGCTTGTCTCCGGGCATTGGCGTTGCACTGGCTCGGGCATCGCGAGGAAATAAGAGGGCATATTATTGCATCCTGGTGGGAGATCGACTTGTTTTTTGCCCTGTGTTTTAGGATTAGTCTAAATGGCCCAGCGTTTTAGGATTAGTTTCTTTCTCTCCTTCCCCCTCCTTTCCAAGTTATTTTCCTTCGCCTCTCCCATCTCCCTTCCTTTCCCTCTCCTCTTCCTGCTGCTGCACTTTCTTCTCTTTCTCCTTCTCCATTTTCGTCTTTGTCTTCTTCTCCACCTCCTCCTCCTCTTTCTTCGTCTTCGTCTCCTCCTCCTCTTCCTCCTCTTTCTTCGTATTCGTCTTCTCTCCTGCTTTCTCCTCCTCCTTATTCGCCGCCTTCTGTTTCTTCATCCTCCTCCTCCTCCCTTTCTTATTTTCATTTTTTTCAAAGCTTTACGTCTAAAGTTTACTGAACGTATACCGAAAGCCCATAGTATTTGGCTTGCGTCTCGCGAAGGTAAGGTCAAGCAAAAATAAACGACAGATCCAATTTTTTTTTGTTGTTGTTGTTTTTTTTGTTTACGAGTGCTTTGCCGGGCACGTTGCATGCCACGTGTCGTCTCGGCTGGCAGGAGTTGCCCTCGTGACTGAATCCTCGTTATCGCGATTTCCCCGTCGAGAGGATCGGTGGGCGTGGTTTTGAGGTGGCCATTGAACGTGGACCGAGGGGACGCTCTCTCGTGATCGCCATTCTGGGTTGGGGTGGGGGTGGGGTTAAGGAGGGGAGAGGGAGGAGGGGTTATGGAGGGGGAGGAGGAGGAGGAGGAGGGGTTAGGGAGGGGGAAGAGGGGTTAAGGAAGGGGAGTAGGAGGAGGAGGAGGAGGGCAGGAGGGAGGGGAGGAGGAGGAGGAGGGGGAGGAGGAGGAGGGGGGGCAGGTGTAGTTGGAAGGTCGTCTAGTGCTGTGCAGGTGGGGAAACAGCTGTTATTTTTGACAGCGGTGTAAGGATATACGTTTTTTTTCTTCCAGGTTTTGTGCGTGTATAATGTCGTTTTTTTGTGTGTGTTTTTTCATTGTAATTGGTATTTATTGTTGTTCTTGGTCTTGGTTCCTTATCCTTATGTTTCTCTCTTTATTTATCCATTTGCCTTTTGCTAATTAAATGATATACTCACTGCTATACTCACGGAATGGTAGTTTTCACACCTGTTGAACGGAGTATGTTTACCTGTTACCATGGCGACGGAGGAGCGTTGGGTCTTGCATGCAAACCTGTTCTTGTGCGTGTCCGTCGGCCTTTTTGCTAGTTATTTTCTCCTCCTTTTATGCTTTTGTCGTTTTTACGTGTCTAGGAATTGCAATGGAATGTTATTTTGTCGGTTGGTTGATTAAGTCTTTTTATGTTTGTTTGTTTTTCTCACAGGGAAATCAATTATTATTTTTTGCTTTACGCTCATTACTTTGTAGGATTATCTTATCTTTGGATGGTGGTATTACTTACTACCTGTTGTTATCTGTACCTCCCCTGTTATCTTTGCTGTCAAGACGTTATCTGTTTTTTTGTTATTGTTGCTTATTTTTGTCCTTTTATCGTATTTTATGGGCGTTTTTTTCTCGATTATTATGGGCCGTTTAATGTAACTACTTAATTTCGAAAAAATACCGAATTGTAATATATTAAGAAGGGTAAAGAAGAAAGCAAAGGGAACCTGGCTTTGTAAGGGACATCGTTCCCGCCTCTGACTCGCCCCTCATCCCTTCTTTCCCTTCGTCCCCAAGTTCTTAACTCCTTCCACCCCCACCCCACCCCCGTCCCCACCTTCCACTCATCCTTAATCCTTAATTCATATGCCCTGTCACTTCTTGCCCCACCACCCTTCATCTCCTCCCTTCTCCCCCCTTCCCCCACCCTTCGCCTCTCTCTCTCTCTCCACACACCCCTCCCCCCGGCCCCACGTGTTCTTGCGACTTCAGTCAGCCAGGCAGGCACTCGTCCTCCTTCTCCCCCTCCCCCTCCCACTCCCCCTCCCACTCCCACTCCCTCACTCATTCATACCAAGGGTGTAAATTTTTGATCGATGACTTCCAGGGTTATAGGCATCTGGCGGACGAGTTACGTAATGTGGGAGAGGAAGAGGGAAGAAAAGGGGAGGAGGAGAAGGAGGGGGAGTAGGAGAGAGAGGCAGGGCGGTACACGAAGGAGGAGGGGAAGGGATACTGCTGTGCCTTGTTGCTATGGGCCGGGTTGGCGGAGGCGCGCTCATGAGTACAACAGGGGCAGGGCGCTTTGTGTGTGTGTGTGTGTGGGTTTTGTTCCTGTGTCTATGGCTATGGCTTCTTTGCTTGCGGTTCTGGTGTCCTTTTAAGCCTTAATAAGACCAGTAAAAGGATTTGAGGGTGTAGGGAAGTTGCTGACGCCGCGTACACCGCCCGTATCCGCCTCTCTTTTTTTTTCTCGCTCGGTCGTACGCCTTCTCTCTTGCCCTTCTCCTTTAATATAACGATAGGGGAGCCGAGCACGTACTCCACACCTGCGCGGGGTGACCGGAGCTCTCGCCTTGTCCTCGGTCGTTGTCGGTCATGAGATTTCGGATGGGGTCGAGGGGGGCTTGCTCGCTCTGGACGCAGGGCTCGGCGGATGAGGGGCGCGTTCGATTTCTTGGCCGCGGACTTCCGTCTTTGTTCTGGTAGTGTTTGGGTTCCAGGGAAGGGAGGGGAGGTCTGTGCGCTTTTTTGTCTGTCTGTCTGTGTGTAAGTGCGTGTGTCTACGTATATGTGTGTATGTTTGTGTGTTTATTCCTGGCAAAACACAGGAGCCTAAATTCCCAAGAAATACTACTGATAGACACGTATATCAGAGCCATAGGGGAGGGGGACGGGCAGTGCGCACAAATCATTTCGCTGCGTCTCCTCTTCAGCCCTTTCAGCCAGCCTCCCCTGAACATAGGTCAGTGAACTCCCCAGTAAACAAAGCCGTTTCAGAGGACAGGCGTTGGGGAATACGAGTAGAGAGAAGAACGAAGTACTTCCTCGAAATGGAATCGAGACGTGTCGCGTGATGCTCTTGATCGATACCGCCACTCCAGCATAATAATAAGAATAATAGTAATAATGATAATAATTATAATAGTAATAATGATAATAATGATAGTAATAATGATAATAATAGTAATAATGATAATAATAGTAATAATAATAGTAATAATGATAATAATAATAATAATAATAATGATATTGATAATAATAATAATGATAATAATAATATTATTAATAATAATAATAATAATAAAAACATGCAGCTCTTTTCGCAGTCCAGTGAACAGGTGATACAGGTGGGAGTAATAAGGGGAGAAGGCCACGGTGAACTATGTTGTGAACTATCATTTTCCAGTTTTATGATAGAGATTTTGGACACGCCCGATAATGTATAACATGACGGCATATCCAGTTTTTTTCCTCCTAGTGGGAATTCATCAATCTCAATCGGCGTCGAAGGGAGGCATTATCAAGTCCACTGTGGATTTCGGCGTCTTGGCGATTGAGGGGGGAAGCCAGCTGTGTCGCAGGTTGCATTATCTTATCTTATTCGATGAAAATGGGCGCTATATCACTTGGCTTTAAGGCTTTGACAGAGAAGGAGATTGTTTTTTTTTTTTTTTTTCTTGTACTTTTTATTTATTTACTTTATTTCATTTTATTTTATTTTTCTATTTTTTTTTTTTTTTTTTTTTTTTTTGCTTGCATTTATTAAGCTTTGCCTTTTTTCGTTCTGAGGGAGGGAAATTTATATTTTTTTATGTCGCATATTAAACAGTGATTTTGTATGGTACTCTGTCTCTGGCATTAAATTGACAGTATTATGGAAGTAGATTTTTTTTCTTCTTCTTTTTGCATTATCATCATTGCACACTCACTGCCTTCATCTTGCCGTAAGATCACACGTTCATTGCGATCCTTTCTCTCGAACTCATTTTAGCCAATTTCCAAGACGTGCGATTCACAACCGTCGCGTCAACACGAGAAAGGAGACGAGGAAAAGAAAAGAAAAGACAAACAAAAGCAAAACGAAGGCAAAGCACTACAGGCACGAGGACCTTCAACTAATCCATCAATCAGACATTGAATGAATTTTTACGCTCACTATTAGGGATTGACATTTCACGCGATCTGCTTCGGTAACGACTATGTAACGGTATTCGAACACCATCCTAATGTGTCCGAATGGGTTCTCACGCCCCCCTGACGCCACCTTTTGTAGGTCTGGGTGGTGTCACGCCCTTCTGATACCACCCCTGTGTTCGGATAGGTTCACTGCCTTCTGACACCAACTTTTATGTGTCTGAATGTGCCACCCTCCTGACGCCACCTCATGCGTCGGAATGGTATTACGTTCGTCTTAACATTACCCCATGTGTCTGAGTGGTGTAAGGTGCCCTTCGAAAAAACGAAGGTGAAAGTGACGGCTTGGGTGTTATTCGTGCGTCTGGCACAAGTCTGCGTGTTCACGGTCAGATTTTTCCTTGGTGCTCGCCAAGTTGCCTTAGGCATCTCTTGGCCCCGTCCGGCGGCGTGGCACTTGATATTTAGCGAGCGTGCTTGGGGTTAGCTCTCGCAGGAAGGCGCTCGATGTGTGGCACCGCCTGGCACTATGTATGAAGCCATTGCTCCTCGTGAAGATGTTTTACTCTTGTAATAGTTTGCAAAGGAAGATAAAAATTATGAAAATTCACTTTTTACTTTTGTATCGAAAGCTATAATGGATCTACTCTGCAAGAGGCTTTTGGAGACCTTCCAATCCAATGCGCTTGTTCCATAGTTGCCGCCGTTGGTGAGAAGCGCCACAGTACGTAACACGAAACCAACATCGCTTATCATTCGACTCCTGGTCCCGCCCGCGCCAGGGTACGCCAACCGGTACCTGTTATGCAAGCTAGGGAAGTCGAATGCTTAGCAGCTGCTCTTGCTTGGCCGCGTTGCCAGGCACCAGGCATCTGGGTGCGAGCCGCATAGAGATAACAATAGATTTGACGGTCCATAACGAGCAGACCCACCTTCTGTATGTGAGGCTTTCTTGCCACCTGGCTTGCCTTCCCTCTGAGCGGAGAGAGCTTGGGCCCCGAATTTCCCCGGTGCCCGTGGCGTGAGGCACTTGTGTAATTTTTGGACATGCCTGTGGCACTGTGCCAGTCTCGTGACTTGGTCGGGGTTAGGGGGGGGGCGGTAGTGTAGAGTATTCGGAAGAGAAGGGGAAGGAGAGGTGGATGGGTGCCAATCGAGGGGAAAAAAATTGGGTAGGGTGAATTTGCCATTCTCTCTCCCCACATACACGTCTTTCTACTCACGCCAAGTTCCTCTTTGATAATAGATGTCAAGCCGTTGTATAACGGAATGAATGAGGTCGGAGAAAGGTAAATTTAAATATGCTTTTCTTAACGCTACGTCACGTGCGATGTGTATTTTTTCTCTTTCCTCTCCTTGCCTTTCGTTCCTTTCCTCTACCTCTTCCCTTCTCCCTCCCTCACCCTTTCTTTCCCCCTTCCTCCCTCTCCCTCTCCATTATTTCCCTCCCTCACCCCCTCTTCCCTTTCCCTCCCTCTTCCCTCTCCCTCCCTCCCTCCCTTCCTCACCCCCTCTCCCTCCCTCCCTCCTTTCCTCACCCCCCTCCCTCCCTCCCTCTCCATCCTTTCCCTCCCTCACCCCCTCTTCCCTCTCCCCCCACTTCTCTCACTCCCTCCCTCCCTCACCCCCTCTTCCCTCTCCCTCTTCCTCCCTCCCTCCCTCCCTCACACCCCTCTCCATCCTTTCCCTCCATCCTTCACCCCCTTTTCCCTCCATCCCTCCCTCCCTCCCTCCTGCTTGCCTTCGAGCCGCGAGCAGTAGCAACAGCAGCAACGCACAGAACATGTCGCAACGGACCACCACCACCCGAGCTTCGCCGAAGTGATCCCTGGCCATATTCAGTGCGGCCGTCTTGCAGGAGAGTTTAGATAGCCGTGCCTTGTTTTTTTTTTTTTTTTTTTTTTTTTTCTTGTTTTTCTGGCAAGTCTCCCTGGTTCGTTCTCTCGTTCGAACGTTCGATTGGTTGGGTTATCGTTTGTTGCTTCGGTGTGATCGGTTCTGCCTTTGTGTTGGTGTCTTGTATTGTCGGACTGTGAGGATCCCTTTGTCTGTCTGTCTGTCTGTATCAGTCGTCTTGTATGGTTGTAAATAGATGTATGTCTTTTATGTATATTTATTTGTTTATTTGTATACAATGTATATATTTGTGTATGTATTTGTAGTACATATGCACATACATTTATAGAATTATATATGCAAATTTTTGTATTACATATATGTATGATTCCATATATATGTGTTTATGTATAGATATCAATACCTATTTTTTCTTGTCTACCTCCTATTTTTGTATATATGTTGATTTTTATTTGCGTATACACATCATGCGTATATTGCATAAACATGATGTTAATCGACATACCGCATAGTAGCAGTAATGTCTCCTGTGTGTTATAATATCTGTGTTATCTTGGCTCTTCAGTGTGACCTTGGGGAAAGATGGTCGTCGATGAGGTGTTTATGATAGTACATTTTAGTTGCTTTGGGTGTTATAACGTATGGTTCGGGCCAGCTGTGTGTTTCTTTTAGGGTGTGAAAATATGGGAGGATAGACCTATGTGGATGTCGGTTTCTTTTCCTTTTCGTCTTTTTTCTTCATTTTATATTGTTCTTCTCCGTTATCGTTTTTTTATTTTCTTTCTTTCTCTCTCTTACTGGTGACTTGGGTGTATGGTTGAAGAGATTCCCAGAGGCGATTCTTTATTTGTCTCTTCTCTTTTCTCTGCTTCTATGTAATATGTAGGATTTAAACCCAGAAATTGCTACACACGCATGTCTATCACAGCACCACACGCCTATCACACGCAACAAACGCTCAAGGTCTATATAAGTATATAGACTTGCACACGGGTACCACGCGGGTACCACACACGTACTACACCCCCCCCCCCCCCACACACACACACACCACGTGCATGCCACCGTAACCCGTACACACATTCTCTCTCCTCTCCTCTCTCCCTCTCCCATCCCCTGTCTCCCTTCTCTCCCCCCCCCCTTCTTTCCTTTCTCTTCCACTCTCTCCCTCTCTCCCTTTTGCACTCCTCCTCTCTTCTCCACCCCTCCCTCCTCCCCGCCATCTCACTATCCCTCTCCCAAGTGCCACACGTGAATGCCACAACGGGCCCGTGTTCGCTATAAAGGGGTTTGCTTCCTTTTCGTAACTCGCGGAGTCCGATGAGTTGCCAAGGGTCGCAACATTCTCCCCCAGGCGTAGTAGGGCTCACGTGAATCGGGATGAGTGCCCATAGTGTTTTTTTTTTATGATCAGTCAGAAATGCGGGATGTATTTTTAAAGAATTAGGGTTATATATATTCTTTTTAGGGAGTTGGGGGATGCTGATTTGTCTCTTTTCGATGGGCAAGTGATGGTCGAGTCCGTAACTTTTTGGGTGACCATCTTTCCAGTTCATAATGATAAGGAATGGACACCAGCTTCCGTTATCTTATCTGTTATTCGTTTGATAAGAGGTGTTTGTTTTTCATGATTACTTTTTTTTTATATATAGAAATATAGGTGCAACGTGCAACTTATTTGTTCTTATTACCCATACGTTTTCCAACAATTGTCATTTTACATCTTTTAGAAATGTACAAAATTACTTGTGTAGCAACTTCAGTCACTTTTTTATTCTTAGTGCAATCATAACAGCCATCATTACCGACATATCGATACTATTATTGTTGCTGTTCATATTATTATTATGATCATTCCACTATGTGGTATTACTACTATAAAGTATGCCCTGTCCTGTCAACTGACCCCTTTCCTCTCTTTCCCCGCAGTTACAACATGATCAAATCGTGGTTCCAGAGTGGCAACAGCAAAGTGCACATTGGCCCCAGCCTCCATATGGTAGCAGCGGCAGAGGCAGGCATCCTAACCCTCGTAATGACTAACCCCATTTGGGTTGTCAAGACCAGGTGAGTGGATATTCTGAGTTGGGGCAGGTCTTTTGTTTTTGTTTATTTGGTTGGATATGCTTTTTTTTTTTTTTACCAATGTGTATGTGGACTATATCTGTTAGTCTTTGAATTATGAAAAGAAATACAGGTGAATACTTTTTCCTTTTATAGTTTTATTGTACTTCATTTGAAAGAGAGATCCTTAAATTTCAATGCTAGGAGTTTTATTTAGATTTGTTGTCATTTTTATTTTCTTCCATATATTAGTAAGTTTGTTCCAGCTGAGATTTGAAAATTACTAAGAAGAGAAAATGTCTTTTCCAGATTATGTTTACAATACACTGATGGAACAGGCAAGGTTCTAGCAGAGTCTCATCGGTACAATGGGATGGTCGATGCATTTGTCAAGACCTACAAGTACGAAGGAGTCAGAGGACTATACAAGGTGTGTTTTATATAAGGCTGCATGTAGATAATGATATTACTGTTATAACAATTGCAAAGAAATGTGTGTGTACATCTTACAATTCATATGTATATGTCTTCCATTATATCCAAAGAGAGCATCAGATCGGAATGAATTGGTAGCAACGTTGACATCTATCTAAGTAGAACCTGTATGATAGTAAACATGCTCATTACCAATCTTTTATTTCCAAAGCATTTGTCTTCAGGTTCTTATTATTTTCTGCCCTGCAGGGTTTTGTTCCTGGCGTATTTGGAGTATCACATGGTGCATTACAGTTTATGGCTTATGAAGAGATGAAGGCGAAGTACAACAGGTATCGCAATCTCCCCATTGATGCAAAACTGGTAAGTTTGATTCCTAATGTCGACAGTTCAATCAAACTTGTTTACTTAAAGCGAAATTTCTAGAGATTTTCAGTGTAATATTTTCTCAAGGCCTGAAATTTTAGGAATAAATAGCTAATACAGCTGCATTGGCATTATTGATTACCTATTTTCCTTTTTTTCCAGACAACCTTGGAATACCTTGGCTTTGCATCGCTCTCCAAACTCTTTGCAGCTGTCACAACTTACCCATACCAAGTTTTGCGTGCCCGCATGCAAGACCAGCACGCCCATTATGACAACTTGCGCCACTGTATCAAAGAAACATGGAGGTACGAAGGAATTACGGGATTCTACAGGGGCATGTCACCATACTTGGTGCACGTGATGCCCAACATTTGTCTGGTATTCCTAATTTATGAAAAAGTGGCAGGGAGTTCATGAGAGTAAATCTTGTGATGGGGGAGAGAGAAGCTGGGCTTGTATGAATGAACAAAGTGTGAATGTTCAGAGTATATCTCCTCTTAAGTATATAATGTTGACCAACTGCAAAGTAATATTGATGTCATATCTATATAAACTTATTATCCTTTGTGGTAATCAAAGGTTGTTCTTGTGTCTGTCTTAAGGGGAGGGTTCACTTATCCCCTCTCAGAACTCATTTACTCTGTATTCCATATATTATCATTCATCCTAGGGGGATACCTTAGCCATTAGCTTAATTGCCAGACCTCATGACATAGATCATGAAGGTGACAACATTGGAGGAAACCTAGAAGCTGAGAGGACATCAAGATGGATTGATGCTTCATCAGAAAATGGTTACTTACATGCTAATATAACTGCAAGGAAATAAAGAAACATAATTAGTTGATATGGAAAAAAGCACAAAGCAACTATCATGTAGATGATTTGGGAAGCATACAGTTCAAGTAGTAGACTTATACAGATTACCCACAGACAGGTGATCTGTCTTGTGCTCTGTGTGGTATGGAAGTTGTTTGTCCACAAGTGAATTGACAGGCATCAGTACAGTAAACAATGATATGATGAGCAAGTGATTCAAAGTGGAAATAGTTTTGTGTAATGAAAAATAAAAATGTTAATTGAAAATACAAAATCTTTAGAAATTGATAACAAATATATTACTAGAACAGTGATGAGCTAATAATGGATGAGCGATGAAGAGAACACACACCGATATATATACATTTGTGTTTTGCATTGAAATAGTTTGTTATACACATGTGCAAATATGTGTACATACAGATATATTTGTGCATAAAGTCAAGGCCACATATAGTTTGAGATTTATATTAGTTAAAGCAATTGTCATAGGTAAACCTAAGTTAGTTTTTTCTACCTCAATATTGCTGAATATTTTGGGTATAAGTGTGGAAAGAATGTTTATTTAATCCAATAATGATTTTTTTTCTTTTTTAATTAATTTTGTCTATCTAATGTGAGCTGACTGTAATTCAATCTCTTGAGTTATAGACAAAGATGTCATTTATTTATTTATCTAAGGGTCGTTGTGTGTTAATAAAAGCTATTCAACATGAGACATTGCAACAGCACATCTTGGATAGGGAGCTCCCTTCAAGAATACTGAACACTTGTGTGCCATAATTATTTGAATTTTAGCATCTATAGGAGATTTTGGTAGGAATATCATTGTTACTGGTGTGTTGTCAGCTTGCTAATGAAGGATAAATGTGTTTTTGACAAAGCATTCCGTATTTTGTGTGATGTAAAGCAAAACCCTATTTTTTATTTACCTATTTTTTTGTTTCCTTATTTATCTTTTTGAATTTCAAAGGATATGAACTGTTTGCATACCAATTTTCTCTAGATTTGTTGTCACTATCTAGATCTTTTGATTAGTAATGTTGTAACCATAAAAAAAAACTGATGTGAGACCAGTCTGTGTCCCTGCTTTAAGATACTTAGGAGAAGCTCTATAACTAGTGACTTTTGTATTTACATTGGCTAAAGGGCATCCAAGGTTGGTTTGGATCGAAAACATTGAAAGAAATGTTCAACTTTACTTTGTTGGATGCTGGGGTATCTTATCTAAACTGTGATTATTATCTACATGTGGCGTATTTATCGTAATTATCATTGCGGCAGAATTCAAGCTTTTTTCTTCTTTCTTCCTTTCTCTCTTTTTTGCATACATTAGTAGTGAGAGTTCTTTCCCATGGATATGACCTTAACCCCTGGAGGGTGAGACAAAGGATATATTTTTCATACAAACAAGTCAGGTCTGCGTTATGAGGTTCTGGCTCTCTTCATCACAGATTTCCTTTCCTTTATTGTAAGAACAATTCTAGTCAGTTCTGCACATGTGTTGAGTTTTGCAATGCATAAAGCAAAATGTGTTTAAATGTTAATTTTATTGTAATATTGAGTTTCTTTTTCTCTCCAATATTTTTCTTTTTTCTTAAAGCTTTCTTCAATGGCAAAACATAGTGATACTCCAACTCTTACCTACATATGCATAGGAATGGGAATTATGAAAGACCAAATAATTATTAGGCTAAAAGGGTCTATACCTGGGTATCTTACTTCTTGAGATCCTATGCACTGTATGTAAGCTGGACAAAACTAATTATTTTGTAGTTTAGTATATCATTCGTAAGGGATGCCCTCCTGTGTACAGTATGTGGGCATGGACACTCATTAACATCCTGTTCACCTGTTTAAAAATTTATCTCTAGGTTTTGTGTTGCATTTTACAAAAGTGCACAGACACTAAAAAATAAGAACGAAGGTGTTGTTTTGATGAGAATGTAATATTAAATATATATTAAGGATGAAATTGAATTATTTTTGTTAAAAAATCTGATCTATCTTTGAATAATACATCTGTATTGATGTTTTTTTCCTTTATTTTTTTTATATTTTTTTTTACATTTTGCCCCATTTATTTCCTCTTTGAATTTATGGAGTTCTTTGTGGAAAGGAGACAGCTGTGATATTCAGAATCTTTTTGTTTGTTTCTTTTATTTTTCATCATAGCTAAAGGAGAAAACCCTGTCCAAAAATAGTTGAGAGAATATCCCCAATTTAGCTTGGAACAAACCATATGAAAATTTGCCTGTAAGTGACAGGGGAATGAAAACGGTGTGATACAGTTTTGGAAAGTTGTGCCTCAAGACCAACAGTTTAATAATGTTAATATTCATTTTTTAGATATATATATCTGAATGATACTGTAGATAAACATACAACATATAGTAAGTATTACCCTCCCCCCCTAGTACTTAGCTATATATCTAATACTGACAGTGTTGATGAGTGATGGGGCAAAGTGTGAATGTATTGAAGGTTGTCTAACATATGATTATGAATATTGATATATATCTTCTTTGTTCATATTGCTCTTCAACATCTGTGAACATAAGGTAACTGTCACCTGTTTATGGACATGGTAATTGGAAATTATATTGGCTATGATATTTTATACCAAAATACAAAAACGTAATTATTTGTATAGTTTTTTTTTACCCCTCTGACGACATTCCGTGTCTCCTCTTCACAAAGAATTTTTTCCTATAAGGTAAGCTCTTCTCATAAAATATGTTGAGAGAAACAAAGGAGTCTAGACAGTATCATCCGATTTATTGTAGGATTGCACTATCGTTCTTTTTCATATAGATTATGATACTCAGTTACATGATTAATCATCAGAAAAGGCTATGAATTAGATTTGGTAAAAAAAAAATTACCAAACAATTATATTATGAAATGGAATGGCACATGCTTGTTACCATGTAGTGTTAATACATTGCTATTATCAGTATACTTTGGTAACAGTGTTATCTTTTTTTATGGTATGAATCATTGGTCAATCATTTGATTTCTTTTCTTCTTTCTGCATCTCATTTTCCTATTTCCTTTGTATTTCTGTAGCATTTTTTAAACTTTTGGCAAAGGATTGAACTAAAGATATAGCTGTGCATTTTCAAATTGTGAAATGTAAAATTGTAGCAAAATGCATCAGAATAATTTGTATTATTTGCCTTGAATTTCAGGAAATGATAATCAATCACATAGTCTACTCATGAGATCAGACACCACAGAATAGTCTGACCCAGTTATAATATGCAATATATTTTTTACTCTTTTTCTCTATTATATTGTATTGTATTAGTTGACTATTTGAGATCTTCAAAATATTTAATCATATTTGCAAAGTCTGTGATCTAAAGTCTCTGTGCGCATCTTTTGTTCCTTTATTTTAATGCGCCATTCTCAAGGAAGAGCTCTTACCTCTTTAACCACATGCCATTGGAGATGGCATGTGCATATATGCCATGCCCACTGTGTACTTTATTTAGTGATTGTTTTTACATATAGATGGCTGAACAAGTACTAAGTCACCAATGAGCCAGTTACAAGAAGTACCTGTCTCACCTGTTTACCCTTTTCCTTGACTTTTGATAATATATTCTAGTATCTAATACTGCTATTAGTAATGTCAGTAACAATATAGTAATCATAAAGTTTATAACAAAAATAACAATATCAATATTGATAGCATTAGGGAAAAAAAAGCATTTTCCTGTTATTTAAGGAAAGGCGAGGTCACACAATCTAATTGACTCCTTTGTGGCTAAGCACTGGCAAAGACATTTAACAAAACAATACTAAAGTAAATGCAACGTTTTCCCGGCAGCATTGGGTTAAGCTTATTTATGATGCAAAAAATCCTTTACAAAACAAGGAGACAGTGTAGAGGGCAGTAATCAAAGTGGAATGAGGACTCTGAACTCTTATTTCTTGGTTTCTTGTTACAGGTAACAAAAATCATTTCATATAAGGAATCTTAATGTGCACATCACCTTACCTAAGAAATGTTTAACTTAGTTTAAAAACTGCAGATAAACAGAAAACTAATATGAATATCTTTGCATTCGACCACAACACACTTTGAATACATACACTCAGAAATTAGAGCATCATCACAAGTGACACTTGGGAATGACAGTCTGTGTACTCTTGCAGTGGTTGCATGTAACGTGAGGCATGGCTTGTAATTTCATTTTGTAAGACATGGCCTCGGACACTTGCATTTGACATGTGTGATACCTGTCTATGGAAAAAAAAGCAACTTCACTATGCACTAACACAATGTAACTACATGAATACAGACATACATACATTTTATATATATATATATATATATATATATATATATATATATATATATATATATATATATATATATATATATATATATGTATATATATATATATATGTATATATTTATATATATGTATATATATATATATATGTATATATTTATATATATGTATATATTTATATATATGTATATATTTATATATATGTATATATTTATATATATGTATATATTTATATATATGTATATATTTATATATATGTATATATTTATATATATGTATATATTTATATATATGTATATATTTATATATATGTATATATTTATATATATGTATATATTTATATATATGTATATATTTATATATATGTATATATTTATATATATGTATATATTTATATATATGTATATATTTATATATATGTATATATTTATATATATGTATATATTTATATATATGTATATATTTATATATATGTATATATTTATATATATGTATATATTTATATATATGTATATATTTATATATATGTATATATTTATATATATGTATATATTTATATATATGTATATATTTATATATATGTATATATTTATATATATGTATATATTTATATATATGTATATATTTGTATATATGTATATATTTGTATATATGTATATATTTGTATATATATTTATATACATGTATACATATGTATACATATGTATACATATGTATACATATGTATACATATGTATATATATGTATATATAATTTAAAGTAACAGGAAGTAGTTGCTGTAACAAAATTAAATTAACTTAGAGTTATGGCCAGAGGTCAGCAAAAATAGAAAACAAAAAGCAAAAGCATAAAATGGGATGTGAAATATCCTTATTTAATCCACAGGCTGGAGGTGATACCCTATCACCTCATGGGAAATAACCCCTGATAGATGGTAACACCTCATCAAGTTATAGGTCCATGTCCCAATTACCTGGGTGACATCTCACACTTCTAATGTGAGCTGGACAGTTATATGTTTTTAAATAAGATGCAAAGTCCTTAGAGAAATGGGATTTATATGATCTGGCTATCTTTACTCATTTAAGAGATTGATCAATATTAAGCACAGTTTACATTGCAGATCAGAATAAAACAATTTATAAAATGAAATTGGTAGAAAAATCAAAGTAGAATAATTTGATTAATACACAGAACCAAGGAAAGTTAAATCTAACATGGATTTAAAGACTTAAAGAGGTATTGTTCTAATTCATGAAATCCAAAGGAATCTTTCCTAAAAGGTGAAGTCCTCAACTTTAACTCATGAAATCCAAAATTTTTTTTACTAAAATATCACTAAAACAATAAAATGTAAAATAAATAACATTTTGTCTATTAAAGAGAAAAATATTTCCTTTAGACAATTTTCTGGCAAATGTGAGTTATCTTATATGTAATCACCCCATCTCGTGCTCAGTGTTGTAGGGAGGCTTTGGAGACAGAAACTGAGGCCCAATGTAGGGGATCACCCCTGCCTTGGACCTCAGCCCTTGCCTCGGGTAAATTAGTGTAGGCTTCTTTTCTTATTTTCTTTTCTTTCTCTTCTTCATCCCCTTCCGTCCAATTCCTAAGGTGTGAGAGTCGTACTGAAAGGATGAAAGGCTGGCTTCATACTCCATTTGCTCTTCCCTCTACCCTTTTCACTACCTTACTAACCTAAAGTGCTCTACATCTTTTGACATGTAACAAGTTTTGTCTAAATTGTATTTGCCCTTAATGCAACAATAGTGCTGTATGACTTTTGATGTCTGGCACATTTAATTGTTTTGACTGTTAACCATTGCCATATGAACCAAAAAAAAATGTTACCTGGGGGCTTTGCCCCCAAACCTCACCCTATCACTATATTTTGAATATGTCACTAATGACCTTAGATGTTGCCATGGCAGAAATTTTTCAATGAATAGATGATAAAATATCTTGAAAGTATTTTCTAAAATGAAAAAGCAAATATTTTATGAAAATGACCCAAAGAAAATGCAAACAAGCTGGGGACTTGTATACTTTCAAATCATTGACATGATACAAGGTTAACATCAAAAAAAGAAAATGCCTTTGGTACGAGAATGGCAGACCAAGATGTTTCATTTGTATGTGTTTTGTTTAAATGCTTAAGACGAGTAAATATAATCAACTTTAAGTGAAAATGTGATTTTTACATAAGTGCATTTATGTCTGATAACACTGCTAATAACCTCTGCAATTGGCAGGGCAGTCAATATTCAGTCATTTCAATTTCTGATGAATATTGCTGAGGAATCTGATTTTTTTATATTGAATAAAGAAAACTAAACTAATGACTTTGATTTTACAAATGTCAGTGTAGATTCTAAAGGTAAGGAAATAGAAGCTACCTAGAAAAAGACATTCCTGATCATATCTGCATACTGCTTCAGGAAAGTTCGTAAAAGTACAGGTTACGTTTCAAGAAAAATTAAGGAATTAGTATCTGGCTACTCATAGTCCCTTAATAAAACCTGTTCTATATAGTGATATGCCACTAAAGGGTAAAATAAGTAACTGAGTGATGTATTTCAGTGTTGGCTTATGAATTTCATCTTAGGGAAGAAAAGTGAGGAATTGATTAATTAGAGAGTTTATTTTAAAGCTTAGAAAAAAAAAAATTATATATATATATATATATATATATATATATATATATATATATATATATATATATATATATATGGATAGATAGATAGAGAGAGAGAGAGAGAGATAGATAATATATAATATATAATATATATACACATATATAAATACATATATCCAGACACACACACATATATACATACATTATATATATAAATATATATATATATATATATATATATATATATATATATATATATATATATATATATATATATATATATATATACACACATATATATGTATATGTATGTATGTATATATACACATACATACACACGTACATGAAATGGAGTTACAGAAGTTCACATTTTAATGGCATCTTAAAGAGCACTTAACATCATATATCTAAGGCATAATTGTGAATGACTTAAATTCATAATACATTTATGATGAATTATCAAAAATTAAAGCTTTAATTTATTTTCAGACATAATGGTGTTCGTGGTTACTACAAAGGCCTTTTACCAAACATCATGAGAGTTGTTCCTGCAACAGCTTTGACGTTTGTTGTTTATGAACACACATCACACTTCCTGTTGGGTTTACGGTTACCAGAAGAGCCACAGCAGGAAGAGAAGAGTTAGGATACCTGTTTTCTGCTCAGGAAGATTTTTCCCTTATTTTGGTTATATTTTGATTCAACTTTTTTTTTTTTCTTCTTTCAATTTGTTCATAAGATACTGCCTGAGAATCCTGAGGTCAACTCAAAAGAATGTTCAATTGATTTTGAAGTCACACATACTTTGGAGATAGATCTATATGATGTCAATGTTGTAAAGAGAAATATGGATTCCAAGAGAATAAAAGGAATTCAAAATATTCAATTACTGCATACGTAGATGTCACCATTTGCTGGGCATGTAGTTATCAAGGCGCTAGTCTTCCATATTGTCAGCATGAGCACTTAATATAAGCTGTTTTCTCTTGCACTGCTTTTTAAGAAATTGCTGTGTAATGTCATATAGTAAATGTCTTTATAAAAAATTAATTTGCAAGATCTTATAAGCTTGAATTAAAATGAGATACAAAGCTATCATATATAATGGATTCTCATACCCTGTTAACCAGATAGTGAAGGTAACGGTCAAAGGAACCTCAATTATGCATTTGTTTTAGTTGCTGTGATGTTCATGTTAGTATTAAGTCTTGCCTTACTTAATGTGTGAAGGGGGTTGATGGGAAAGAATCAGTTAACCAAACCATTTCTTTGTATCGGAATATGTGATTGTTTTTATTTGTTTAACATTTAAAAAGTTGCTTATCATTGTAAAATTGTTCCTCAGTACAGTATTTTAATGCCAGAAATACTATAGACCTATTTTTCTCTCTTTTTATGTAGATTGCTATGTTCACTTTGAGATTTGTTCAGTGGGTTCTTCATTGGCAGTATTTATACACAAACTGAAAAATCAAACGTATTATCAAGAGTAGGTGGTACAAATACTTTGTTGTGATTATGTTGTAATGAAATCTACATACATTGCTGACTATGTTCTTAACACAAATGTAAGGTGCCGATGAGCTGTTATCACCATCTATAATCTATGCTATGCAGTTTGGTTTTCTATACAGGCAGCAAACAGAGGTTTGAAATTTTACTTAGATGTAGATATAATGTATTTGCTCATTCCAGAATTTAAATGCAATTTCAATCTTTATCTTTAGTTAACATGACTACCTAATTACAGGCTTCTATTCCTGACACAAGGGAAAAGATGTATCAACAGGTTAAGAGCAAATTGTTTTTAGTTTTAATACAAGTATTTACTCTTAATTCTTCATTTCATTTTTTTTCTCCTTTTTTTGTAGATAGATTGGAATGATCAGAATAAAGTATGATAAATAAAAATGCTAACATTTCATTTTGGGGGAATCTAACTTAATCGCATTAATATTTTCATGTTATTACAGTATCTTGTTATAAGGTATTGATAAAAAATTGTAACTTATGTCCAGATGCCCTTGTGTGATAAGAAAATTTTGTATCCCTTGTTAACTGTCTAGTCAGTCAATTACTTGTGTAGATAGAAAGCCCATTTGTATGTATATATATTGAAGAAGAGCAATGAAAATAAAGTTGTATTATTTCCCCTTGTTTCAGAATGAACTACTTATTTCATTAGACAAAGTGTTTGACGATGTTTGATTTTCAATGAAGTTATTTATTTCTGGTAGATATTTCTTGAGAAAAGAAGAGTACTTTATGACAGGCAAATTTTTGTTGGTTTTCCATGCAAAGGAATTAACAATGAGAAAACAGGTTTGTTAGCTGTTTATTCATTACAATAAATACAACCACAATAAGTTTGTTATATTAACAGTCATGAGTTAGAAAATAAATTAATTACAGAAGTATAAATATATAAAATTACAGACCATAATAATAAATATCCTATATAACAGCAAAAAACAGTATCACTGCACATTTATTCATGTGATTCTATTATGGTGTATAGATGTGTAGATACATTGGTGATTTTGGGGTGAGGCTGGGAATGTGCCTGTGCTTTTATCTCTTCTATTTAACAGATTCATTTATATCCCACAGAATATTATCTACTAAAAGGAAATATTGATTCACAGTAGATTTCAGGTACTGCTAATAGATTTGAACTTGTTAACCATGAAAGATATTATCTAATCAAGCCTGCATATGCTAGTAACAAACAACGCTGAGCAATGAATGTGATAATATCAATATTTGGAATATTTGGTGAATTAATTACAGTGCATAACACCTTATAGAACTGGTGAATCTTACCCTGTAATGGTTTGTGATGATCAGGAACTTCTTTGAGAGGAATGATAAGTGGAAACCCATGCACTGCCCCAGTTTCATCAGGAAAAGTTTGGTATGATGTACCTTGTGATTTTACAGAGGTGGGCAGAATGTTCTTTGTTATAGGAGGACCCTGAGGGACAAGAGGCTTAATTCCATAAGATTCAGTTGCGGTTTTACTTTCATGTATGGTGTTTGCATTGTCAGAAGTATTTTCTCGTTTTGAAACTTGTGAAAGGGAGAATCCTGGAACAGTTTCTAAGCTGTTATAAGTCTGGCTTTGAGTCATGCGAGATTCATTTGACTGTTGTGTATTGTCAGAAAGTGTGACATTTTTATATTCATCAGTCGAAGATGTATTTAACAGCAATAGCTTATTCATACTTTCTGCTTCTAAAGGCAGGGATGTTGAATTATCTTCAGACCTATTATGTTTTCTTTGAATTTCTACTTTTACAGTTTGTGCATTTGTAATATTTCTTTCTTTGTTATTTGCACCTGCATAAACTGCATCTCTCTTTACAATTTTAATGTTTTTCTCAGAATCACCAATGTTTGTCCTTTTCTCCAATTCTTGAGCATTGTCTTGCATTTCACTGTTCTGTGTATTATCATCTCCCTTCTCTGAATTTTTAGAAAGGTGATTCATCAACATCTTCAGCATGTTCAGCTGATTATTCAAGGTATTATGTTTTAAGTTGTGAATTAATTCTGCTGGTATTGGATTATCTGTAATATATTCAATTTCTTTAACTGAAAAATTCAATAATTCATCTTCATTGTTATTTATGTACTCCTTTAGATCAGTTAACACAGTTTGTGAATTACCATTCAACTGTTGCAAAAATGAAATGTAGATACGCTTTTCATCTTTTGTTAATTTGTTAATATTACCACCATTTTCAAAGCTGGAAAAGGCATGAATAAATTCTGTTGCATTTTCTGGAGTTAAGACCAGATAATCAACATCTCTCCTGCGCCTTTTGCCTAAAAGTCCAGCACCAACGATTGGTGTAAATATAGGTATAGCAAGAGCTGTTGTTGTTCCAGCAGCAATTAACCCAGCCAGGAAGAAAGCACATACCTTGCTTTTCAGACAGTCCTCAATACTAGAGGCAGATGCACCAGGTGTGAACAGTGGTTGTGTGATGCCCACACCTGATGATGCTCCTGTAGGAGCTATGGAAGATGGAGGGGGAGCTGGTGGCTGAGGCTCGGCTTGCAATCCAGAGTACAGGCCACTATGGACGGCTGGGATGTATGGGGTGTCTGGTTGGAGTGCTGGTGGTGGTGCTGGTAATGGCTGGCCTATGCCTTGTGCCTGAAGTAAGTATGTAAGAAGGAGGTCTTGGTTATTAAGGCTGGGTAAAGGGTCATTTTGATTTGTTGGTATAGTTGATGGTGGTCGAGTTGCAGTCTGGTGATTGTTCATAAATGCAAGGTAATTATATAGAGCTTCAAGTTTATCCATAGAGGCTTGTGTTCCTTGTACTTGAGGATTCTGTGGTGCATTATAAAGAGGGGGCTCAGGAGCAACAGAATTTGGATTCCATGCAAATTGATTTATCAATTTATCATTATCAGTGGAAACTTCAGGTTCTTCAGTTTCTGTAACAGTACTATCATCTTGGCCAGGATCATTCTCTGGTTTAGTTTCTGACAGATTGGGGGCCGAGGTATTTTTAACTGGTTTCTTTTGAGAAGACTGACTTTCTGCTAAGAGTTCTTGTGGTGTGTAGGGGGAGACCAGAGCCCCTACACTATCAAAGACTGTAGCTGGTGGCACTGTAGAGGTAGGAACACCACTTGTATGGAAGCTGGGAAGTCCAGGTGAACCTTGATCTAGAAAATAAGAGCTAAGGCCTGTAGCTTTTTGCCCTACATGATTAGGTCGACTGCTTTCAGAATTCTTCACAGAATTTCTTGAAGGAAGCTGAAAAAAATTTGGGCTTAAGGAAAAAGGAGGTTGGTTAAAATGTCCAGGGAAAATATCAGGGCGCCTAGTTCTTGCTTCAACTGGCTGCTGGGAATATAAGCCCTTTGGTCTAAAAGTGATGGAAGGGCTGCTTGTATATCCATGAGTAGGATGCCTATGCTGGTTTTCTTCATTTCTTCGAGCTTTCGGGTCTGCCATCATTGCTTTCATAGTTTCTGACACACTATCGCTGTTAGCAAATGTTAATCCAGGTGGTAATTTTTGTGCCCCTTTTACATCCATTTTATTTGCCGCATCTTGATTCATTAGGATGGTCAGGATCTGGAGATTTGTCAAAATTTCTGCCATGTCTGCTTTCTGTTGTGTGTGCTTTTCAGGTGAATTGGGCATTTGCACATTAACGATGTTACGAACAGGAATATTTGGTGTAGTATATGATGGGACATTCCTTTGGTAGGGTGGTCTTGTGATAAAACCTTGATTATTGGCATATGGAGAGTTTTGTTTACTGTAATGGTTATTATGGTGAAGAAGGTATGGGTTGTTATTTTTTGGTTGATTATATGGACCCCCTATGGCATGGCTGTTCTGCATTATGGGGTAATTCCGCAAGTTCTGAAAATATTTCTGTGAAGCTGCAGTTATATTGGCTAAAAGTTTTGAATTGATTCTTGTTGACTGACGAACATTTGACTGGCTTGGTGGGACTTCCCCACCAACTGAAGGTCTTTGCACTGGCGTTGAATGCAGGTTAAAGTTGACAGTAGACGGTTGGGGGTTAACGTAGTGGAATTCGGGTCTACGAATTGGCTTATTTTTCATTAACAGAGAATGGGAGCCCCCTGTACTGATCACTTGCGGAACTGGATTCTGAAAACCTCCTTGGATGTGGACAGAATTTCCTTGATTGACATATGAAGGGTATTGATTTCTTGAATACAACCGTTGCAGTAGACGTATCTCCTCGTCTGTGAACTGCTGTAAATCTTGGACGTTAATGTTTCTTGTTAAATCTGGGCACAGTTTCCTGGCTCCCATAATATTCAAATCATCACACATCTGTGAAGTCCGAATACTTTCTCTAAGTACAGAGCCTTCAGGAATCCGCTTCCCGTTTTCCTCATTATCGCCCTCCCTGTTTTCTGTTGTATTCAAGGTCAGATCACGTAGCACGGTTTCTTGGACATTACCGCCATCTTGGAAATGTTGAGAGACGACCAACCTCTGCCCTTCAAAGGCACGACAATGCTCGAGGACGACCACCACGAGGATGAGGCGCCCAAGGAGCATCTTGGCAACTGTGGGGTAAAAAGGTCCCAGCTTAAAGAATTGCAAAATGTACACACAGAAACACAAACATATATTTTGAAATAATTATACGTAAAGAAAGTAATCGAAGGTGGAAGAGCGCAGGTTGAGGAATTACTCGGCAAACATGAATGACTTTGATCCCGTGAAAGTGAGTAGTCGTGCGTTGCAATTTATATTTGTCAATTAGACGTGAAATGCAAGTGTGTGTGAGTGTGTGAGTGAGTGTGTGTGTGTGTGTGTGTGTGTGTGTGTGTGTGTGTGTGTGTGTGTGTGTGTGTGTGTGTGTGTGTGTGTGTGTGTGTGTGTGTGTGTGTGTGTGTGTGTGTGTGTGTGTGTGTGTGTGTGTGTTATTTAAAGAGGATTTTGCTAGAAAACGGGAAAAGAATGTATGTGGTGATGGTAGTGGTGGTGGTGGTGGTGATGATGATGATGGTAAATCATTATCATGTTTATATTTTTAATTATTTTCAT
>NC_091585.1:22805321-22820321 GCF_042767895.1 Penaeus vannamei
GAGAAGGGATAAGGAACAGTTTATCAGGAATCTTGCCGAGTAGGTACAACGCCATTTCCTGGTAAATGACCTTTGTCGGATGAACGGATCAGATCATGTTAGGGTTCGTGAACGTTGGGCTGAGTATATTGAGCAATTGTATCAGGTAGACCCCCTAGAATTTAGTCTAGATGCAAGGGATGTCACAATCCCTCTGTCTGACCCATCCATCAGTGAAGATCCTCCTATCCTGAATGAGGTGAGGACGGCGATCTCTAAGTTGAAGGGTGGGAAAGTTGCAGGCATATGCGATATCCATTGCTGAACTGCTAAAGGCTGGGGGTGAGCCTATGGCACTGGGCTTGTATACTGTCCTGGCTGCCATCTGGCAGTCCGGTTCCATTCCCCTGACCTGCTGAGGCGCGTGGTCATCCTCTGGAAGGGGAAGGGGATCGATGGGACTGTAGCAACTAGCGTGGGATCACACTACTCAATATACCAGGCAAGATTTTATCTCACATTCTTCTGAAACGATTCCGCAACCACCTGCTAAGGCACCAAAGACTGGAACAATCTAGATTCACTCCTGGCAAGTCCACAATAGACCGTACCCTAGCGCTTCGAGTCAATGTAGAACGTCGTGAGTTCGGTCGTGGGCTGCTCGCAGCCGATATTGACCTCAAGAAGGCGCCTGATTCGGTGCATCGCGAATCGTTACGGGAGATCCTGAGACTTCGGGGAATTCTGACATGGATTATTGGATTAATAGCAATCTTATATACTGGTACTGAAAGTGTTGTAAGGTATGGTGGGGCTTGTCGAGTTTCTTCCCTGTTAACTCAGGAGTGAATCAAGGCTGTGTCCTTGCACGAACACTTTTCAATACTTGCATGCACTGGATAATGGGCAGAGCTACTTTCCAAAGTCAGTGTGGAGCAACACTGTGCAATATCAAGGTCACGGACCTTGACTTTGCCGACGATGTTGCAATTCTGAGTCTCTGGAATCTCTGGTAGCAGCTCTTGAAGCATTTAGCAATGATACAAAGCCCCTGGGCTTGCAGGTCTCCTTGACGAAGTCCAAGATCCAGGATTTTGAGGGCCTGTTAAGAGAACCTGCTCAGTCGATACGTGATTGTTCATACCTTGGTAGTGCAGTTCATGTCTCTGGGCTGTCAGACCAGGAAGTCAGTAGACGGATAGATCTGGCAGCAGGAGACATGAACTCAGTCAATAAGAGAATTTGGAGGTGCCGGTACCTAAGCAGGACTAAGTTACGTGTCTTTAAGGCCTTGATACTGCCAATTTTGCTCTATGTAAGTGAAACCTGGACAGTATCTAGTGCCTTGGAGTCACGTCTCGATCCTACGCCGGATCATGGGGTATAGTTGGCAGGACCATGTGTCCATGTGTTAGTCTCATGGAGTAATCATTGGTTGGACACATGGTTCTGCTAACTGTACCCCATGAACAGGCACAAGGACCTATTGCAATAGCTATCAAGACGAAATTCCATGACACAGGATAACGTCCAGGTTGCAGCACTGTATAGTAAAATTGGTAATATTGGGCCTTAAAAATTCGCAGCTTGGATCTTCTACACAAGTAATGCATTACCAAAGACTTGTCGAGAGAGTTCTTGAATCCTACCACCTGACCAATCCATCTACTGACTTCCTGGTCTGACCGCCAGTTATCAACTGCACTATCAAGGTATGTAAAAATGTCCATGTACCGACCAAACAGATTCTCCTAGTAGGCCCCCAAAGTCCTGCAACTTGGTCTTGATCCAACAGACCTCTAGACCCAGGGACTTTGTAACAAAGTCAAGGTAAGTAACAGCAAAGTCAAGGTAAGTAACCTTGATATTGGCCAGAGTTTCTCCACAATGACTTTAGACAGTAGCTATACCCAGTATTCAGTCCATCCAAGTGTTGAAAAATGTTAGTGCAAGGACAGAGCCTTGCCTCACTCCTGAACAACTGAAAAGAAGCTTGATAGGCCCCCACCACACTTAACAGCTCTTTCAGTACTATACAGACTTTCTATGAATCTAATAATCCTTGTTGGAATTCCTCTCAGTTCCAGGATCTTCCAGAGTGATCCCTGGTGCACCGTATTGAATGCCTTCTTGAGGTTGATGTAGGCTGCAAGAAGCCCATCCCTAAACTCAAGAGCAGACGACATTCTACAATGACTTGAAGTGCTAAGATACGGTCTGAAGATGCTGCTGCCAGGTCTTCTCACCTCTGAGAGAGCAGCCACTTCAACGCTCAGCTGTCTCAATTCCCTCAACAGTAATGGCAACCAATTATCTTATCGCAAAGAGCAGTCACTCCAGGTGGGCATTCCACCCCCACTGACATTGCCCCATACAATGGAAGGCAACTGGCTGCAGGCCCCACCTATGGGGGTCCCCTGGGCTTTCACGTAAACTTCAAAGGATTTTACTCAATTTGTGCACAGGAAACCTAGTACCAGTGTATCAATACATCTACAACAGATAACATTTTCCTTCATCCAGGAGCTCTATTTCACTAATGCACCATTTCTCTATCCTATTGTTTTCTCTTTATATTGCAGAACTTTTAGACTAGCTATAGACACAAACAGGAATCCATGGAATCACACTTCATATGATAAAAGCAACCCATTTCCCTTAATTCTTAAATTCTTATTATAATGGGTCTGCAGTAGCATCCACTGTACCACGTCCAACAATGTGGGTTACAGTGCTGGAATCAAGAGCCAGAAATCCTCAATTTCTGGGACCTTATAAAGTTTTTTTTCACTGTTTATATTTCCTTTAGTTTCGTATCCAACAGTTCTATGGAAAAGACATGTAGCATGATAACGTCATGTATTCTAACCTCATCTGAAGCCCTTATTATTGGTCAGCATTACATTTATGATTTCTACATGTCTCCTTTGAAGATTTTTACAGTCCAATGTAAGCTGATTATCCTCAGATAAAAATCACAATAGTTTTAAAGTCTTTTTCCTTCTCTTCGGTAATTCAATAACAAGGGAATAAAAAACTACTATACTGATTTACAGTTATTTAATTTCTGTTCCCTTAACCATAAATTCAGATGTAATGTCAATTATCCGGATCAGCATCAACAAATGAAGCTAACATTTCTTCCACACTCAGGCCAAGATCATTCTTCTGTGGAAAAAAGAAAAAAAGAATATATAAATAATGTGATATGTGTGTGTGCGTGCGTGCGTGCGTGCGTGCGTGCGTGCGTGCGTGTGCGTGCGTGCGTGTGCATGTGCATGTGCACAAGAGTGGGAGAGTATGAGAGTGAGAATACAAGTGAGAGAACAAGTGTGAGTCTATGTCAGTGTGTACATGTGCATATGCACGTGAATGTGTTTCTATGAATAGTATATGGTATATTCAAGTATGTCTACATATGCATGTACTACACTAAGTTAAATATATGCAATGTATTACTATTCACAATCAAATAACAATAAATCAATACAAAATCTGTTACCTGGTCTGTCTTTGACTTTTTCGGAGTGGTTTCCTCACTCTCGGCTGCATTTCTCTTCGTTGCCTTTGACTTGCCATCAGATTCTGGTGTCTGATTCTTGGCTTGCTTTGCCTTTTGTTTCTTTCGTAACCTCTGTAACTTTTTCCGATTTCCTGCTTTCTTTGCCTGTAAATGAGTGATCACTAAAATTAGCAAGACATCTTTCATATGTTAATATTGACTATTAGAGACAAAAAACAAAAATACAGTAAAAATTATATCAAAAGTTTGATATCAATTATTCAAACAGGTTTGGTTTCAAATAATCTGTGGGGATTTACTGTATTTTCACTTATGAATATCAATTAGTTTAACAATTTATAAAGGTAAAATGATCAACATCCCACAAATCTTTTTTTTTTTTTTTTACTATTTATTTTTCCAAAGGATGCATCCTATTTTTAAAAGAAGATGACTTGTATTTAAAGAAGCCATTCTATGCAAAATAATATTGAAGATAATTTTCTCACACTATCAAAATTATGAATGTAGCAAACTTTTAGCTTTAATTGACATTTCAAATCCAAAAGTATGGATTCCTTTCTCTAAACAGTTTACACAAAATATGAAATCTTATATACAATTAATTTTGATATTATTTCATTTAAGGGAAGTACTGCATTATTAAGCATCCATTAATACCAAAAATCATCATACCTTTGGACTCTTTCCTTGTTTGCTTTCTGCTTGTCCATCTGTTCCTGAAGCTTCCTCTACATCTCCCTCTCCTTCTTCCTCTTCCTCTTCCTCTTCGTCAACCACTTTGTCTTCCATTTGAATTTCAGTGCTCGCATCTGCTTCCTATAACGAAAAATTTCAATCTTTGAGTAAAATGTGTTTAAGTGTTCAGCCTGCAATAAAACAAACAAAATAAGTTAATCAAATACATAAATAGATAAATAAAATAAATAAAATACTAATAAACATAAAAAGGTATATATGATTCAACAATATCATAAAGTAGTCTCTGAAAACAGAATTTATCCAAACCGGTCAACTAGATTGGACAAGTAATTGACTCCTGGGTGATTCAGTACTTGTAAAGCCATCTATGTGTAAAGACAATCAATAAAGAAAAGGACGCAGTGACCTCAGCTTGAATTCTAGCCATCCTAACACTAATGAGTTAAAGAAGCATGAAGACTATATTTCCATTCTTCTTTAAAATAGATAGTGTTCTTTAAACCTCTTGAAATTTTACAGTAAAAGTATAAGGGGATTATATACATGAGTAAACTCCATCTTGTGTGACGTAAAACAGTAATCCATTCAAGTTCTATTCTATTTACCATTTGCAAAATATACAAAATGAGATATCAAAAAGTATCTCTGATCTGTAACCCTAATTTCCAGACTATAAAAAAGAATAAATAAAAACAAAGAACAGGAGATCCATAGGGCAATTTCAACAACCAAAAATTGCAAGACAACTGAAATTCAATAATTGATCTTCCATAAATGTGAATCACGTGTGAATCAGAACACAATGGCTATACCATAAGGCTGAAAACCTATCACTAGTATCCAGGCATATAAAGTTAAATCATACAAATGAATATTCTCAAGAAAATCATGCATTTGCTTTGTTCACATGTTTAGCAAAAAAAAGTTTTGGCAAAATGTTTATGCTCATCTTTTTTCCACTGATGCCTTTTTCAGGAGAAACACATCCTGTTTTTAAAAGAGGATAACTTGAATTTATAGAAAGTGATAAATTTCATACTTGTTCTTCATCCATGTTCTCTGATTGTTCTGTTGCATCTTCATTTTCTTCATCAACTTCCTCCTCTTGTTCTTCTTCTTCCTCAACTTCCTCTTCTTGTTCTTCTTCCTCAACTTCCTCTTCTTGTTCTTCTTCAACTTCCTCCGCTTGTTCCTCTTTGTCTTTGTCTTCTTCTTCCTCCTCCTCCTCTTGTTCTTCTTCCTCATCTTGTTCATCACAATCCATTCCATTTACACCATTCTCTACGACTTCTTTTTCTTTTTCTTCAGCATCTGAAAAAATAAGAAATGTGATTGTAATAACAAAGTGACAACAGCAATTTGAGCACTGAGTACACACAGGCAAAAAAGGTCATGCAGCAGTAGGCAAACAAAAATATAATAAGCATGAGCAAACATTTGTAAACCTTACCGTAACTAACAGTACTTCGTTGTAGTTGCTCGAAGACCTGTGTTAGCATGGAGATTTCTGGGTTGGCAGTAATGAAGCTAACACACGAGAGACCAGTTTGACAAGCAGCAACCACCTACAAGTACTTCTGATTAATGATCAAACCTAATTCAAATATTATAAAATCCTACAAGCCTTATCATCAGATGTCTAAAATCTTTTATGAAGTTATGCTTCAGACACTATAACATTCAGGTAGAGATGTAGAGAGAGAAATGCTAACACTTTCTTACCGACATATGGTGATCATGCAGGCCCCTTTGAAACAGATGTAAGATCATAGTATAAGGTACAGGACACCTTGGATCAGGGTGAGTTGCCATACACGTTAAAGTTTTAAACAGCTGTGCTCGGGTCGTGTCACCGAAATAGATAACTGGCATTTGGCTACCATTCATCACGCGATCTGTTACAGCTATGACTCTCTTCTGTAATGCCTGTAAATGTATTCACAATATTAGAATAATTATATATCAATATCTAAGATAAATGTACATACACACAATTAGAAATATATCCTTTGATGTATATAGAATTTTATTTTCTTATCTATTTACAAAAAACAAAATCTGTAAAGCACATCAATGCTTTCCTCGCTGTAAATCCTAACCTGTCTCGACATCAAGGGCGTAGAATGTGTCGCATATCTAAACAAGGCTTCTGCTAATCTCAGGGCAGCAGTAACAACCCGACCAAAGTTTTCATATTCTGGAAGAGGAGTGTTTGAAGGCTCTGAGTCCTTTGTTGAGACTGCATATCCTTTCTTTTTGCTCTTCTTTTTCTGTAGGGTGAGATTAGACAATCCTCTGCTGCCATAGCTCTGCAACAAGACATTTGATCAGTAAGTTTTTTTTGGTCCATGATATTTCTGTTATGAAATTTGAGGTTATTATTATTAATATTATGCATGAGATAATCAAGATTACACCTCACAAACACACTTGATTGCACCTCACAAACACACATGCTGACAATGATTTACTTATTCTTAAATATATTTTTTAACAGCCACATCATTTAGAACTGTAAAACCATAATATAGCTATCATCACCATCACCAAAATCACTTGAACCCTCTTCCCTTCCCTATCCTCATCCTCATTCCCATTCCTACTCTCATCTGCCTCCCCATTCCTATTCTATTCCTATAACCCTCAATCATAAATCTTAATCTATTAAACTAATCCAAGCTGCCCGCTAGTGCAACTGACCTACCTTTATTGTAAATTCTTGGTTCTTTGGCATCAGATCTTCCACAATGACATCGATCAACTTGGATGACGCTGGATGCCTTCCCTGGGACACTTCAACAAGAGTGGTCATGACGGAATATGCGACAATTCTTGTCTGTTGCCCATTAGTAGCCCAAGCTTTGGCCTTGCTGTCGTAGTATGACTTAATGGTTGCAGTAAGTAATTCTGCTATAAGGCTGAAGTATAAGTCTACACAATCTCTCATGCTGTAAACAGAAAACAAGGGAAAATCATTACCACAAAAATACGAGGAAATATGAACATGAATGCCATAAAAATGGTCATATTAACAAAGAATATATATACTGATAATAAACTAGTCGTAATAATGAGCTAACACTGAAAATATATTTACTACATAAGCAACAGAGGAATGCCGACCACATATTAAAGAATACATGATCAATGAAAATGATGATCTTAACATCATTTCAACCTATGAAACTATCTCATTTGGAAACCATACCTGATCAGGAAATCTCTTAGCATCAACAAACATTGCTGATGAAGTGCTGGCATAAAGAAAGCTAGTAATTTATGCTCGTAGCTCTCGTAGGATTTTAAAACAGACGTCTCCATCTGAAAACATGGTAAAATATTAATAAGAGACTCTGATCACTTCACTTCGATCTCCTCCTTAAAAACTTATCTTTACCAAAATGAATAAACAGCTAATCTTTGTTTACGATGTTTCCCTTTCCTGTAATTTTATTTTCTATGGCTCTTGTTTTTTTTTTTACACAATGAGTGATTCAAAATAGTGATAGATTTGGGGTAGAGATTTGATGCATCAGCGCTCAGTATTTCAAATACATCTTGCAGCTTGTTTTAGTCTTTTGACAATGATATCGCAAAAGCATTTGACTTGCCGCATTTAACTGTGCAAACAATCTAGGTAAATACGAAGATAAAGAGGACATATTATTCCATGTAATTTCTTCTCGTAGCACCTCAATTGAATGGACTGAAAAATGCTGGGAATATGGATTGAAGATCAGAACCACTTCAACAAAAGGTGAAAGTGCTTTAAGAAAAAGAAAATTAAAAAAGAACATAAAGATCTCATTGTAAAGTGGCTTGCTAGTCTTTTCCACCATGTGGACAGAGTACTGGGCATCATCAATGATGTAAAACTGAACTGGGAAAGAAGTACAGAAGTTGTATATGATGTCAGAAAAATATTTTTGCTCTTATAAAGGATTATACAAAGGGAGGCAACAAACAAGCCATGTTGGATGGCTTTTTCCCTAAGCGGCAGTGGAAGAGGAGTGAAAAATTATTGCTTTCCTTAACCTCTCTTGTTTGGTATCTCTGTGAATGGCCACTGTCACTCAATTAATTTTTCTCAAGCTCAGTATATCAATCTTTTATCATTGTGTATAATAATTCACACTATTTCTGTCAATTATTTATCAAGGGTTTTTATTTTGCTAAAATTCAATCATTTTCCAATATTCTTAGATACATAGAGATTGGGTGTGAGGTTAGGGAACCCAAACTATCTTTTTCATTTATTTCTAATGGGAATAATTGTTTCATTTTACATTATTTCATTTTATAGCACATATTCAGGAATAAAACTCTTACCAGAAACAAACAACTATCAAAATAAAGGAATATTTTCCTAAATATTTAAAATTAATAATATCAGTTTCAGGGTACTCTTGTTACTCTTCCATATTTAAACAAACTTTTTCCTAAACGATCCATAATCATTATAAATTTGTTCATAACTGAATTCTAACAATACTCATATTAAGGTACTCCAGTTATTCTCCATATCTTAACATATACTCATTCCAAAACAATTCCCCTACCATATCCTGGTGACTCGTCAGTCCTATCATGGAAAAATGCCGCCATCGGACAAAATGGCCACGGGCCGGGTGATGTGAACCTGCTGTCATGAGCGAAGGCCAGGGTGACAGAAATGACATGCCACAAGTGCAACAAACCTCTTAAAGAGTGATTAAACTTATTTGGCCTTTAGAAGAGGGCTTTTGCATTATTCCCATTGATAAATGTGTGTTGAATGTAATGTGCAAAAGCCATGGCTGGAAGAGCAGCACCAGCTCCTGGGAGGAAACCATTACCATACTCAGCATTGTATTCCTGGCCGCTGTGACTGGTGGCGCAGGTTTTACTACGGAAAGTTGAAAATTATGATAAAATATGATGTATGATACAAACAACCTAATACACTTTTTTTCTTGCACTAAGTTATCTACAACATAGAGCGATGATATGGAGTATGTGCGTAGTAAATAATCTATTACCATCGCAATAAAGCAAATCAAGACTAAAATGGACATTGGAAAATGGCAAAATAACTTTGCAAAAGGGGAGGCACAGAGTCTTGTTACCGCTCATGAGTGTTTGCACGTGCCAGGCCTACGTACTGCATGCTCGGGATATTGGCCACTTATGTAACCCTCTGCCCGTATTTTCAGCGCTGTGATTTCCATGATGCAATTGTATCCAACAGGTTAAATCAATAAAACCTTATACACTGAAACTCCTAAATATAGTTCTTGAAATTTTCAATTAATCACTCATATCACTGCATAAAAAGTATATATTCTCTACAAAATGCATTATAATATAACTAATTGCACACCTGAGCTTCAACATATGATTTTTTAAAATGTGTCCATTCACACCAATCAAAAAGGTAAAAATAAAAATGAATTCTTAAACTCATCATTCCAATATTTAAACAAAGGCACTAATCGCAATAAGGAATCATATCTTTTGAAAGACTGAGCACTGAAATACCGCTGAACATACCTGTAACATCCTAAAGACTGGGCCCAGCAAATCGCTCATTTTTATCATTATGGCATCATTATTTTCGCAGGAGACCATTTCTGAGATGAACTTCAATGTGTTCATTAATCTGGTGATGGCCAGCATGTGTGTGTAGAGTGGGTTTTTATCGTAATAACCCACGGGCTGCAGGGGATTCAGCTTGAATGTGTATTCTCTGGGGTGGTTATAGGACTGCAAAAGAAGAGTGACAAAGTTTATGGAAATTCATACGACTTTTGTAATGTTCATGGTGTTAGTCCACACAAAGAAGAAATCTCTTTAGCTTTCATGCATGGTAAAGATATTGGGATCTATTTATGAGTTCCAAGAATTCTTTCAATTTTACAAAACTTCCTTTGTTCTGAAATAATTAGATTTCCTTTGCCGTCATGTACTATTTTATGGGCAATGTATAGGGTTACAAAGTACTTTTCCCTGTGAAAAAGCAATTTCTTATATACAAAAAAAAAAAGTGTTCCAAAAAAAAGGGAATTTTTTCCTTAGGCAGGTGTATTTTTTAAATAGCTGAGGGGACAATTATGACAAAAAAATCTTAACATATTATTACAGTGTAGGAAAATCATTAAAAAAAGTAGACCAAGTATTCATTGTCCCATATATCTTATCTAATGTTCCTAACAAATGAGCATGCAAATATATAAATAAACCTGTCAACAAGAAAATCTAATAAAAACTGAATACTCATACCATTACAGCCCATAATAAGAGAACATACCATCAACATTTTCCTCAATCTATTAAACAACTTTTATTCAAAGAAAACATCTTCACAGGTCTTACCTCTTTCTCAACAATGCCCTCAAAAAGATAGTCCATCAGGTGATGTGACAAGCAAATGAGCTGAGTTAGCTGCCGCCCCCTCGCCTCTGAACGGCTGCTGGTTCCTTTGCCTCCCATACCAGCTAGTGGTAATGTCGCAAAGGCCTGACCTGCATATGTCACTTCTGACTTTTGACCATTGCAAGTGAGGGCAGAGTCCAGTTTCTTCAGCAGTAATTCCTCTAGGGCTGCCTATGCAAAAATTGTT
This sequence comes from Penaeus vannamei, assembly GCF_042767895.1. Taxonomy (NCBI): domain Eukaryota; kingdom Metazoa; phylum Arthropoda; class Malacostraca; order Decapoda; family Penaeidae; genus Penaeus; species Penaeus vannamei. The sequence goes on from NC_091585.1 coordinate 22,816,124, forward strand.
GATTTTTAGCACCCCATGAAAGAAGCAGTAGGACTATTATTACAGTGACGGAAAATAAGATTGGGCAGTTAAGAAAATATAAAATAAATTTTATACATTTTCCGTATACAACTAATAACACATAAAATTTGCATTACTTGAACTATGCTTCAGTGAATAATAATAATATTAATAACAATAATATGAATAATATCAATAATAATAATAATAATAATAATAATAATAATAATAATAATAATAATAATAATAATAATAATAATAATAATAATAACAATAATAATAATAGATTTCGTATCTATATGCATAAATATATTTATTTGTAAATACAATATTCATACCTTTAATAACATTTACAAAAACAAGGAACACATTTTCTGATAGTGCATCTTCTTTGATGTACAAATATGAGAATAAATACCTTATGAGGTAAGCATTGTTGTGGGAACACCTTCATGTACTCTTGTAAACACTTGAGAGCGGCTGGACTCCACTGCAGGTACATAACAATTCATTACTTCCTATAAATAATAATTCTCATTATCAAAACAAAGAACAGAAAAGGAATGAAAATCTTCCGATTACACAACTGAGAAAATGTCAATATAATTACATAGGAAACTGCTCCTGCGAGAGATGTGACCAGTGGAGCAGCAGATTGTGATACCAACTTCCGCTGAAGCTCTGGTAGTTTTGGCATTCTCTCAAGAAGGAGAAGGATGGCATAACAAGCAGTGCGTTTTGCCTTGGCTCCAGAGGGTGCACTTATAATCTGTTGGGTAATAAAGATTAAAAACAATCAACAGATGTAAAAAAAAAAAAAAAGGGAATAATTAAGAGTTTTGCTTGACTATTCTATCTAAGTATTTTTTTGTAGCTTTTCTACATCAGGTACAATTGTCCTGAAAATGATATATTTCACCAACTAATCTCTATCCATAACTTCCCATGAACATCACTTATTTTCAGTCATATGAGAGAGAGAATTTGACACATACATAGATAGTACCTAGAGAAATAGATACAACAGATAGGCAAGTAAAGTGACAGATAGATATATAAATATAGATATATATAACTTCTATATCAAGAACTCTCCCTATTACAGATTACAGGCACAAACAACACATTATGCAAAGTTCCCAGTATCAATAAATCAAAGTAAAAAAAAAGACAGACTAATATACATTTGACATTCCATTTCTTATCAACTATCTTCTATCCCTATGTTGATGGCCCAGTATAAACAAGAGATGCAGAAGCTGTTACCATGCTGCAGAACTGAAGCCATGTTTGTCCCTGTGCTGTCAATATATCTTTTGGACACTGCTGGATCAATGGCACCAAGAATTTAATTGCATTTCGCCTGAAATTGGAAAAGATTATTGTTAGTGAAAGAATACAATAAAGGATAAGCTGTATCTTTAACAAAAGTTATTTTAATCTGTTGCCTACTTTATCCTAAGCTATAAAAATACTGTTTTGCAACCTGACAAATGGCAAAAATCTAGCAAGTATAAATAGAAAGTTTTGTAACGAGCAGATAGCAAACTCCCTTTAAAAATTATTCTCCTTGTGAGTATATTACGTTAAGTTGTATGAAAAATGTGACTGATGACACAGATGTTTCATAATATTTAATAATATGAAAATATCAAAAGATAACACAAACAACAGAATGTTATTTATTGTTACTGTTATTGTACAGACTTCTAGACTACATAGAGAGAAAATATGGAATCTACTCAAGGAAAACTCTATCAACATCTTGATACATCATATCAAATGATATATTTAAACCTTGGAAAATGGGAAAAAAGAAAACAGAAAAAGAAGGGAAGGCAAGGAGTCTTAAGACCACACACAAGGGTTTGTGTGTGCCAGGCCTGCAAGCCACACATCTGGGAATTACCACTCAAGTAAGCCTAATGCCTGGATTTAGTTTCATGTGTGGGTCATAAGGCACCCAGACCCATCCAGTTAATAAATAAAACTACACAATTACTTTTACTAACCTGGTTGTTTTTTGATGAAGCAAATTGCTAATCTCCTTGGCATGAGTTTCCAAAACCTTGGGATTCTGGGGAAAAATAAATAATTATTATCAGTAATATCAAAAATTAAATACCAAGGGCTAAAAGGCACAAAGTTACATATAACAAATATCAAGAAAATAAAAATCATTGACATTCTATTACTTAAATCATTTACTAAACTTCAGCAGTGGCATTAAAATTTCTATCAATTCTTTTTTAGGAGCTGTGCCATTTATCAGTAAACTGAGGTTGTCTTCCTAAGTAATCTTCATTTTTACTGATATTGGTTGGATATGATATCTCATTAATAAACCTTGTATTGTCTGATTATTTGCAGTAAAAAAGAAATGTGGTATTTAAGTGAATTTAAACAAACTGAATATACCAAATAAAATTGAAATAAATACTTTCAAAGAAAGTTCACAACCACGCTATTGGTAAAAATTATCAACAAAATGTTACAAGATAAAGCTTGTACAGTTCACTCTAGCAGTTCAATGTCAAATAAGGAAACAATCCAAGTTCTATACTACCACATCACAGAGATGTGTTGCCCTTTGCCAAAGCGCTAAAGGCCCAGAGGTCTTGAAACTGTGACTGCTCAACACTACTGTACTGGACTTACGACTATAAGCTGTCAGATTTCATGTATATTTGTATAAAATATTGCTGTTACAATTACACCAAAAATACATCTGTTTGAAAGCTCCTGAACATCAATTAGTAACGTTTCCTAAGGTATTCTAAATTTGGTTCAGGTAATGGAGTCAAATAAATAAATAGATTTAGTGATAATCGAATACATTATATCTTCATAAAACTAATATCCAAATGCTTATATCTATTGATAATAACAATGTCTGTCAATTTTTCTTCTTACCAAACTATTAAACTTGCAAGATAACTATGAAACAATTCTTTTTCTCTCTCCTCTCTATTTGCACATACTGTGACGTGTACCTTACCTCATGTTCGTACACTCCATGGTTTTGTGCTGCTTCAATTATGATATCTAAGTCCTTCTCCACATAATGCGCGTCGAGTTTCTTATAAATAGCTTGACAAACCTCCATCCTGTATAAGGAACATGTGGGGAGGTTGAGCGACAATGTTTACACACGAGAATATTCTTATAATCGAGAATATTTTCTAGTTCATAGCATTTAGCTTTAATACTAACTGGCATACTTCATGTTTGACTAATTTTATATTTCCTACCCCGTTTTATAAAACAAGTAAACTTTTATGTGCTCAATTTGATATAATACATTCGATTTATCCACTATATGAGTAGGAAATAAAATACTTCGCACCTGGAGTCGCTTATATTAGAGTTACAACTAGATTGTATTCAATATTTCTGAATTACTTTATGCTTCATAAACAGCAGTCTATGAAGCAGAATAAATAGTCAATGTATATATATATATATATATATATATATATATATATGTGTGTGTGTGTGTGTGTGTGTGTGTGTGTGTGTGTGTGTGTATATATAAACAAACAAACGTACAAGCGCTCACACACACACACACACACACACACACACACACACACACACACACACACACACACACACACACACACACACACGCACATACACACACACACACACACACACACACACACACACACACACACACACACACACACACACACACACACACACACACATGTATGTATATATATATATATATATATATATATATATATATATATATATATATATATATATTTATATATATACATGTGTGTGTGTGTGTGTGTGAATATATATATATATATATATATATATATATATATATATATATATATATATATGTATATATATACATATATATACATATATATACATATATACACACACACACACACACACACACACACACACACACACACACACACACACATATATATATATATATATATATATATATATATATATATATATATATATATATATATAGATAGATAGATAGATAGAGAGAGAGAGAGAGAGAGAGAGAGAGAGAGAGAGAGAGAGAGAGAGAGAGAGAGAGAGAGAGAGAGAGAGAGAGAGAGAGAGAGAGAGAGAATTTGATTTGATAAAATTTATTTACAGAACAGTGTACATGCCCTGTAAAAAGTTAGGGTAAGATGCTACAGCATCTATCCAAACTGGC
>NC_091585.1:22835321-22840321 GCF_042767895.1 Penaeus vannamei
AGAGAGAGAGAGAGAGGGAAGAGAGAGAGAGAGAGAGAGAGAGAGAGAGAGAGAGGGAGAGAGAGAGAGAGAGAGAGAGAGAGAGAGAGAGAGAGAGAGAGAGAGAGAGAGAGAGAGAGAGAGAGAGAGAGAGAGAGAGAGAGAGAGAGAGAGAGAGAGAGAGAGAGAGAGAGAGAGAGAGAGAGAGAGAGAGAAGAGAGAGAAAGAGAGAAAGAGAGAAAGAGAGAGAGAGAGAGAGAGAGAGAGAGAGAGAGAGAGAGAGAGAGAGAGAGAGAGAGAGAGAGAGAGAGAGAGAGAGAGAGAGAGAGAGAGAGAGAGAGAGAGAGAGAGAGAGAGAGAGAGAGAGAGAGAGAGAGAGAGAGAGAGAGAGAGAGAGGAAGGTGAGAGAGAGAGAGATCACGTTTTGATCATGTTCTAATTTTGTGTCGCCTGTAGGAAGCATGTACTTAATCAATTATGCGCGTACACACAAAGCACACCACAGTGACCACACCACACAACACAACGCAATGAAAAAAAACATAAAAAAGGAAAAGTGATGCACACATGTACACCCCCCACATACGAAAAAGGAAAAAAACAACACACACATACATACACACACACAAAAAGGAAAAAATCTGCACACATAAAACACACGCACACCCCCACACACACCCAAAAGGAAAAAAAAATCTGCACACACACATATAAAACACACACACACACACACACACACAAAAGGAAAAAAATCTGCACACAAACACACACACACACGCAAGACACACGCACACCCACACACACATAAAACACTCGCACCCACGCACGCGCGCGCGCGCACACACACACAGACACAAAAAAAAAAAAAAAAAAAACAACACACGCACACCCACCCACACACACACATACACACAAAAGGAAAAAATCTGCACACACATAAAACACACGCACACCCACACACACATAAAACACACGCACGCACGCACACTGACTGACTGACACACACTCACAAATACACATATTCACTCTCTCACACACATACAGAGCACATGAAAAACGAAAATGAACTGCACACACACACACGCATACACACACACACATGAAAAACGAAAATAAACTGCACTCACACACACACACAAAAGAAATGAAAAACGAAAATAAACTGCACATACACACACACACACACACATGAAAAACGAAAATAAACAGCGCACACACATACACACACACACAAAGCACATGAAAAATGAAAATAAATTGCTCACACACACACACACAAAACAAATACAAAACCAACATATGTGCACACACACACGCACATAGCCTTAAAGGATTGCCTGTGATTGGATGAAATACCAATCTAATATTCCATCCCAGATTTGCCCCGAGCATCAGATTACCTGTTCTTAAGATTTTCATTTGATAACCCATCTAATCATACAACCAAAAAGGGAAGTCAAAGATTTTTTTAATATGAAAAATAAGTATCAGCTGATTACAAGTTATCTATAAATTGAATCTTGAAATCCCCACACTAGGTCATGTTGTGACTTCTGTGCATAAAGTTGGTATAAAATTAATTTGTATTTTCATTGCACAATACATCAGATCAGGCAGACAATAAAATTGTCTAAATCTGCCATCTGAATAGACTTTTTTGTGCCTGATCCTCATTGAAATAAAAGCCTTGAAAACAGCTGAATGTAGCAGAATGCAATCTGAATGCAAATTGAATGTAGGCTGAAAGAAATTGAAAATATGGACAGTTTATGAAATCTTGAGTGAGGACCCCTAGAATAAATAATGCTGAATATTAGTGAGTATCTTTCTCTCCCATATGTTCTTTCATCCAAATAAAACCATAAAAAGGGCCTTGATTTCTTAACATTAGTATTTAGCAGCTGGCTCTTCACTCGCCTTTAAAGATGGTTTACAACCTACTCTATATCATTGAGCCAAGTCTGGCCACCTGGCCTCCATATTGGTGTTATATTACAATTACACTCCATTCCACTGGGGCGACTTGAAAATGTTTTATAACAGCACAATCATTTTTAACTAATATCTAAGATTGTGGATTATAGATAAAAAATATAAAACTAAAAAAATCTACACATGGCTTGTCTAGTTTCCTTTATTATATTCCTAAGCCTGGCCAAAAGCATTAAAATTGCCTACTTATTTCTGGCTCCAGAATCATACTCTATGCTAATATTTTTTGTTCATAGAAATATGATGTCAACTCTGAGACTTTTTCTCAAATACAGCATGTCACTGTCAGACAACATACATAATCAAATATTTCACCTTAATCCCTTCCTTGCCAATGAACTGCTCATTTGTTATCATTTTCTTTTTCCGCATCATTCCGATGAATTTGATTACCTAGACATTTAAATTTTCACCGCTTTCTCTTATCATAAAATAATGTTAATGTTTCAGGTTCTTTTTCAGATCTCCTGGAGTCCAGACGCAAAATAATTTAACTGAAGCAAGTGTGAAAGAGCTAAAAAATTGTGGCAAATGATCCTACTTTTCTTTAAATCAATGTTTTCCTTAAACTGTGAGCTGAATGTCCCTGGAAATTCATATCAATGATATTCAACTGGCTCTTGTGGGAGATTTAATGCAAGAATATAAAGGAGCATAATTACACTAGTATGTTAAAGATGGTATTAAATTTACCCTTCATATAGATTTACTTTAAATATGATTCGAATTTTGATGTTGAAAATATACATTTTTAAATGTACGATATAACATCTGGGAGTTATGATGCTCAGAACAGATACTGTCACAATTCATGCTTTACGTTATGTAAGAATATCATAATAATATAACATAAAAAATCTGATACACTGTACTGTGAAGGGGCCTTGTAACCATTAGAAAATCCAGCTAAGAGTAAACAGTTACAATTCAGATGTTTTGATATATTTTTTTTCAAATGTTACTCTATAATGAGTTGCCATATAATGCTGTGCACTGGATTTACACCCAGGACAAAATTTAAAAAGAAAAATACCTAAATAGAATTGTTGTGATCATAAAATTTAACTAAAATATAAAAGAATGTCCAAGATCTTCACTTTTATCTACAAACATGAAAAGAAAGTTGACACTTCTTATGGTATACATCATGATAATAGCATGATAAGTTTTACCTTGGTCAAGGAGGTTATGTTTTTGGTTGAGTTGGTTAGTTAATTTATTTGTTCATTGGTTAGTTAGTTAGCAGAATAATTCAAAAAGTTATGAACAGTTTTTTAAAATATTTACCAGAGAAGTGTCTAGCCCATTAAATTTTGGTGATAATCCGAACTATGTTCTGGATTCTGAGCAGGAGGACTTATAAAGTTATGAATAGATTTTTATGAAATTTTTACCAGAGGTATATCTTAGCCCAACTTATATACCATTCAATTTTGTTGATGATCATGATCACAATCCAGATCCAGGAATTTTTAATGTAATTCTTCAGACGTGAATATTTTTATAGTATCCTAGGTATGCACTCTTTGAGTACTGCTAGCTTTTATAAATCACCTAAGGCTATGAATTTAATAATGGGTGACCATCATAAATATGGCAATAGCCTATAATGTAGATCCTGATAAAACATTCTTATTATGAGAAAAATTAATGTCACTTAAATTTTGGCTTACCACTTAGAGATGAGAATCTGATAGTTAATTAAACACCAGGACAATAGTTGTTGGCAGAATTAGATGACAAACCCAATCCCCTCATGCCTAGAAAGACTTTCTCATTATCCTGATTTTCCTACTAAACAGGAAGAGCCAATTGGATATCTTAATCAAAAATAGTCTTAAAAAATAATAAGGATACTTGACAAAGACCTTTCTGAATTTCTTTCTCTGAAGATTTTACTGAGTTTTATAGGTCCAAGTGTAGTGTACATTAGCAACTTTCTGAAAATTCACCAGATACACACTTCAGATATTGAAGAAACTTCCTCTAACAATCTTTAATTTTACCTAAGCATGGTAAGCTGCACAGGAAGAAAATACATATACATACATGCAAAATGTGTGAATCATTTGAAAGCCTTTCAGAAAAATTCTTTTGGAAAAATTAACATTTTCTTATACTAAACATCTTTTCTTTTTTTCTGTGTTTTTTCATTCAATTTTTATTTTCTTTAGTATCATCATGATTTTAAAATATTTTACCTTTTATTTACTTCAGCAAAGGGTCAATCATGACAAAATCATTTAACATCAATACTTCATATTCCTCTACAAGTTGTCTTAGCTGCTTCTTGAGACTTTTCTACTTCAGCATGAACTGACTTAAGATGCAACAGCAATCAAAACCAAATACCATTTTTAAGTATTATGCGCATTACATAGTATTCTGAAAGAAAAAACAATCAAAACAATGGACGACTTCAGCCATATTCAATATAATAAAGCCACCATTCTAATCTTTCTATGGTCAGAATATAAAAATATCATCAGAATACAATACCACTGAACATAAAGCAGTCACTCAAATGTCAGTAAAAATACTTAATATACTGAAAATATCAGATTAATGTAATGTATATTTTGTATGCCAACTGAAATAACTTCATTAAAGAAATGCCATTCTGTGTCCGATGTAAGACAAAAATTAAAGTTTGCACAGAAAAGGTTGTGGGTAATCAGTCAGAAGGATGAAAAGGTATAGCAAAATAAAATTCCATTGGTAAATGCAACTTCAAAAATAAACCACACAAATTCTTGTCAAAAAATACTACACATTCATTCCTCTCTTGCTGACTGGAAGGAACCCTGACTTTTAACTATATAGGTGCTTGTAGGCGCTCTGATAGTGAATCCATTTGACTTTGTATTATCTGCAATGTACCCTGCAGTCGAACATTTTTCTCTATCTCTGTGGTAATTTCTGTAGCAAGGGCATCTACATTCTCCTTTTCTTCTTTGTGTTTTTCTTGCATACTTGTATCCATTTCACACAATATTTGGTTCACCTGAAATAAAGATATCAATCATATT
>NC_091585.1:22845321-22850321 GCF_042767895.1 Penaeus vannamei
AAGGAAAATTGTGAATAAGAGATAACTCAGTTGTTTGGTTTAGATCATAATAAAAGTTAAGTGATATTTAAATAAAGGACATAGACTCTGGTATTTGATAACGTCTTTGTGTAAAAATCATGTAGACATTACTTGTGTTTCTATAAGAATAAATCATCAGCATCAGGCCTGTAATACAAATTATCCAAATCTTTTGTTTTCCACATGCTAAACTTGTAATAGATGCATCATAAAGCATATCTACAAAGAAAAAGATAATAAGACATTCTGTAAATTATCCTATTAGATGATCTGGAACCAACACACTGATAATCAGAGGAAATGCATTAATACCGAGCTCTTAGATTTCACCTGCAATTTTCATGGAACACACACATGGATCATTATCAAACCGTCTTATCTTACTGAAAGAAACATTTTTGAATGTCAAAAAGGAATGTGACAGCAAGCAAAAGGTATAAAACAGCATGAATTTGCTACATCAAATAAATAAATAAAACAAATGATTGTGCCACCAACATAAATATCAAAGTACTGGTATCTCTGCATGTAACCTTCAAAAGTAGACAACATGTGGAAGCATGAAAAAAGGAAAAGAAATTAAACAAAACTACACAAATAATGGAAATTTCAAACAAAATGGATGGGGATTTTCATCTAACTTTCTAATTCAAGGTGAGACATAATTTGGTATAACTGCCACCTAATTCAAGCTTTTCTCAGTGATCTACATATAAACCAATTAACAGTTTTGAGTCTCTTTGGCTATGTGAACTGTGTTTTCATTTCTTATAGCCTATACAGAAACAATTTTGTAATGTACCACTCTCAGAAACCTTTTAAGACTCATTTCTGCATTACCACTATGATCTCTCTCTTTTTGGCATATGTAACTATTATATTTCTCAAATGAAGGCATGAGAAACATGCTCCTAGAGAACACTGATAGCAAATGAAGTACAACTAATCCCTTTTTCACACAAAACTGTTATACACTGTGGACTTTGCATGGCCAACATACAAAGATATTATACCAATATTACACGTAAACATTAATGACAGGCTTATAAAACGTCAAAATTTCCATAAAAATGATGCACCAAAATCCTGAACTAAAATATTTTTTTCACTCCTGATTTCGTGTCATTTATTTTCTATTTAGGATTCAACTGGAATATAGTATGAGCCTGGACATGTAATTAGGCAAACAACCCATACATCATGAAGATTCAACTATGAATTTATTGGAAATGATAGCTGCACAAGACACCACACCTTGAATCCCAATGGGAGGGTTGGGCAATTTAGTTACTATAAATAAAAATGCAAATATATATTGAAACTCTACAAACACCTGACAATATGCTCACTGAATCAATTTTAAGATGCTTTGCACCCCATCTAGAGAATAAAAAACAAAATTATAAATTATGCCGCTGAAAATACAGCTGAGGAAAAAGAATAGAATAAATAAACTAATATGACATTTGATCATGAAAGAAAATATGAAATCAGAGATAAACAAATTAAAAGACAGATCAGAAGAGTCTAACTAAAAAAATGCTAAAGAAAAAAGAGCAGCTGGAGCTTTAAAAATAACTCCCAAGTATTCTTCTTCATATGGGAATAACAAACAAAATTGTACTATAAAGTTTTCCATGAAAAACATATCTGTACTATTGATCTGAAACAAGTCATAACTATACAACTTCCCATGAGAGAACAGCATCATTGAAGCAATGACACACACTGTGCAAGAAAATTAACAATTGGACCAGATGAAATTCCTGCAATCTTTATAAAGCACTGCAAAGCCAATGAAAATTTATAAAGAAAAGACTTGGGACTTATCACAAACACACTGAGCAATAGAAATATACTTTTTTATTTATAAAGGGGCACTAAAATGTGACACACACACACTCACACTCACACACACACACACACACATACACACACACACACACACACACACACACACACACACACACACAAACATACATACACACACACACACACACGCCCTCACACACGAACACACACACACAATGACACACTGACACAAACACACAGACACACACACACACACACACACACACACAAACACACACACACACACACACACACACACACATACACACACACACACACACACACACAAAAAGAAAAAAAGTGGGTAGTGAGAGAAAGAGAGGCAGAAAAAAGAGTATCTATACCAAGAAAACAAGATAAACTCTAGATAGCATGGTTTCCAAAAGGGTTATTCTTGCCAAACCCAATTCCTGAAGTAAAATGAACTAAAAGCCTCAACTGAAACTAAATAAGCTGACATAATATGCTTAGATTCTGCAAAAGATTTTAATAAGGTCAATCACAGAATCTTACTCTTGAATGATAAAGATTTGGGAATCTGAGGAAAAGAAAGAGCATGGATACACATTCCTGTCGGCATGAGCCAGAACAAAATTTACGCTGAGTAACCAAGCAAATTTCTTGCTCTTGATGATGGTTATCTATACTCAAAGTTACTATGTAATTAGCGTTTACTTTGTGAGAAGCCTAAGCACAAAAATAAAGTACAATTAAAATTAATCTTGTCTTATAAGTGTTGAGGTTTAGTTAACAAGAGGACAAGGATATGAATATTACATACATAAAGATAAAAATTAGTAGATACATGCAGAGAAAAAATGGGTACCCATATAGTGGCAATATAGAGATGATGAAATGGAACAATAAATGGCTATAATTAATAGCATGTCTTATAAGAAATTATATATATCTAGAAATATAATAAATATTACAATAAATTCATATATAAATACCACTAGATGACACTTTAATATTAGCATCTTCAAGATCTTATTATTCTAAAGATCACAAAAATATTATGGTTAATTTTTACTTTCTGCCTTACAGTATACCAAATGCTATGCTTGAGCCCAAACCCCTTTGTAATTTGTAAAAGATATTTCATTTTTAAGCACACCTTCCATCTTTATCATTTGGCTTTAAACTATTCTATAGTGTCTACCTCTTTGATCCTTTCCTTCCTGCTTTCCCTATTTTATATTTTCCTATTACATTTTTTTCTTTGGGAAGATCTGTGGTAGATAAACTAAATTCTTCATCATTTACCAAAGTACCTGTTCAGACCCCATAGATCCTTCTGCGAATGGCCATGCAATGATTGGTGTTCCAGCTAAGGCCAACATACCTCCATCACACATATGCTGCCAAACCGAACCTACAGATCTTAATAATTCATTAATAAATTGGAATTCAATCCAAACTTTATCTTATCAGTCTGAATATACCAACTTATTGACCTTTGAGTGATAAGGTTGCAGCCACAGCAATTGCAGGACAGCATGGCAAAGGGGTTGGACTTTAGATCACAAGCTGTCAACAATATAATAGAGAAAGGATTTTGAGACAACATAGTCATTAGAATTATGAAGAAAAAATGTCATTTATCAAAAGCCTCTCTAGATCTTTCCTAAATATTTACCCTTACTTTCAAAGAACATGTTTTTCATATTACATATACAGACTTTCTGTAAACAAAATTCACTATTACTGACATAAAAGTAATTAAAATATGATGCTTTAAGTTGCACATCAGTATGGGATTATGCAAACCCTAAATCACTTACAATAAACACAAAATAAATAGAAAAAGTCAGAATTTCTTGATGCTTAAATATTTTTTGTGTAATGTTCATAAAAAAATGCAATATTTTGTTTGGTGTAAGGTTTACAAAAATATGTTGCGTTTACTGTTATACTTATAATAATTTTTTCCCCCTAATATTCACAGTAATATAGACTATATAACGATGTTGATATAGTCTTGGACTTTGTAGTGTAAATACCTAAAAATACTCTTTAGTATCTCCCTGGTGGCTTTGGATTTTACATTCCACACACACACACACACAAAGAAGTAATATCGGATAAATATATTTACGAACACAAGATTAATGAATCAGTTATTAACAATATATTCAACAATATCCACACTAATTGCCGTGTTACTATTATCAAAGAATGTAATGGAATTTGTACAACTCAAAACATGGCATACGCATTTTTTACTATGTAGGCCTATTCTTTTCTTTAATTTACCTGAAAATGCTATTAAACAACTAATAATACCTACTTCCAATTAAAACCCTTAATAAAGCAAAATACGGATGTCGAAAATGCACTCTCAAAATTTATCCACCTTTCAATATTCCTATTTACTTATGAAATTCATTCAATTACACATTGAGACAAAAACTTTGTTTATAATATAGTAATGTCTTTTTGCTTTAAATTGGCACTCAGCAACCTGAATAACTGGAAATTTCATAGGAGGAAAGCTGAAAAGAAATTAAATAATTGTTATGAACTTATTTACAATCAATAAAAAGCAAGAACACACAATGAAAATAAAAGATGCCTAAAGCTGATCAGGTCACGGAGATCTGTGGATCAGACAGCATGCTCTTGATATTTTCCATAGTGTCTTCCTTATCATTAAACGGAAAAGATTAAACATGTTTGACTGAACATGCTGGGAATAGTGCATCAGTAATTGTATTAAGGTATTAACACTATTTACGAACGTGAAATTAAAGATTTTCGTAAGAATAATTTCACAAATTTGAATGCATCATCGACTACAGGGTTGCCAGCTGTGGTGATTATAGAAAGGAAAGGGAAGCAAAGGGAAATCATTAAAATAAAAATAGCAATTGATATTACTACCACCAACAAATAAACAGATCTATGTAGGATGGTGAATAGCATGCATACCATTACCTTTAATTACCTTCGCCAAGGAGGTTATGTTTTTTGGTAGCGTTGGTTAGTTGGTTAGCAGGATAAATAATTTTTATGATCTTTTACCAGAGGTGTCTTGGCCCAACTTAGATGATATTAAATTTAGGTGTATTTTTAAAGGATTAATTAGTATTGCGAGATGGGAAAACACGGACGTTATTAGTGTATTT
>NC_091585.1:22862821-22865321 GCF_042767895.1 Penaeus vannamei
AGAGAGAGAGAAAGAAAGAAAGAAAGAGAGAAAGAAAGAAAGAAAGAAAGAAAGAAAGAAAGAAAGAAAGAAAGAAAAGGAGACACAGAGAGGGAGATTCAAATTCAAAATACTTTATTCCATTTGTTAAAACGGTTAATCTTATTATATACATAGTGATATAAATATACGTTAAACATAGAATCATAATAACCGTAGTATATATAAATCTTGTCTATTCATATTCTGAAACCTGATGTCATTGGTGATTTAAAAGATGTTCCTTCAATTTCTTTTAAATGTATTTGAGTTCTGAATGCTTTTATATTGCCAGTTATTTGTTTCCAGATCATGGGTCTCCGTGTTAGAGTCTGTCAAAAGATCATGTCTGTACGTGATCTTTTGGCATATAGGGAGTTAACCTGTCTTGTTTGGACACAGGTTGTGTTACCTGCAGTTGGAAGGGTTAAGAGCTATTTTGGATAAAAAACCTTGGATCATTTTACGAAGTAGTATGAAAGTATTATAGTTGTATTTGTATTGTACTTTTACCCAACATAGTTTGTTTATGTGTGGGGTAATGTGGTCATACTTCTTTGCTACTCTGGCAGCAAAGTTTTGTCATTTTTTTAAATTTTCTGAATATAATCTTTGTTGTTATGCTATATGTTTGCGCAATAATTATACTGAGAACTAGTGTTTGTATAACATATTCTAGTTTTAGCAGGAACTCTATTTTGGATATGGCTTAGGTAAATTAGTGCCCCCATTACTCTTCTTTGGATGTGGTTCTCAAATGTCATGAATGTCAATGAGTATGTCTATTTTTTTACGGAAGTGCTCATTGTAGCTGTTTTCAAATCTTATGGTCGTGTTTACAGGAATTTTGGCGATGTTTTGGCGACTACCTATGAAGATTCACTGTGTTTTATCTGGATTTATCTTGAGGCCATTTATGTCAAAGTATCCTTTTACTTGCGAAAGTGTCTCCTGGATCTTTTTTATCAGTTCATCTAAGTTGTTTACAGAATCACTATGGAGAAATTGTGAAGCATCGACGTATTGAACAAGAAGGCAATTTTTGGCTAAGGTTGACAGATCATTCACGAATATTGTGAACAGGATTGGGTCTAATGTGGATCCTTGTGGAACACTAAAGGTTACCATTTGTTTTGCTGATAAACTTTCGCGAATTTTGATTGATTGGGTTCTATTACCTATATAACTTCTGAACCAATATGTAGTAGTTTTGTGATTCATTAGTCTACTAATGAGGATTTCGTAATTGACACTGCCAATGGCCTTGGGTAAGTCGCCCAATGTAAGCAATTGTATATGGCTGTTGTCTATATTCTCATACATTTTACTTGTATTCTGCAATAATGCTGTTTCAGTATACAGATAACTTCTGAATCCATGATGTCTGCTGGATAGTAGATCATGTGCCTCTAGAAATGTCAGTTGGTCTGCTACGATTTTTTTCGAAAACCTAAAACAGTATCGGGAGTATGGTAATAGGGGGATCATTATTAACTTCGCCATAGCAGGTAGACTGCTAAAGCGAAAACCAACGCCATCCGCTCCTACAGCATTTGTTTCACGCAGGTATTTTAATGCCAGGATTACTATTTCTGTTTTAATAAGTTGTGGTCTGAAACTATTAGCTGAGGGTTTCATCCTACCTGTATTTTGTTGAGGTATGGAAGCATTTGTTTGTTCATATGTGAGATGTCCAATTTTAGAGAACTCATTAAACTCATTCGCACTCACTTTGGAATTTAGATTAATATCTTTATGATGTTTTTTGTTTGGTACAAATGTTCTAACAATCGTCCATGTTTTAGCAGAGTCTTTTTTGACAATTTGTTAATCTATTTCTGAAATAATCGGTTTTGGATTCTTGTATTAGAGATTTGGCATTTCTCTTCCTTTGTTTACGGTCAGCCTGAAGCGCCATGAAGAATCTGTTATTTTTGAGACCTTTATGAAAATCTGTTTTATCTGTTATGGCTTTCTTGGTGTCGTCGTTTATCCATGGGGCAGGAGGACGTCTAATAGTTTTTGTAATAGAGGGGGCTATGGCATCTATATTTCGCATCTGTCGTGATTATCTATTGACGGTCTTTTTGTGAAGAAACTATTTTTTCCACATCATCTTGCTATCGTGTTTCCGCGACGCTGCTGACCACTTCTGTAAACACATTTACCTACTTGTCTACATTATCTGCAAAATTTCTAAAAAAACAAAGTTGATTCTTTGGCTATTATGAGTTGGCATAATGATTGAGAATCATATTTGGATAATTCACGGAAGCTTTTTATTAGTGGTCGCTTTGATTTCTTTATATTAAGTGTCACCGTTATGAGTTCCTGATCAGCAACATTGCATTTGTGTGTGTGTGTGTGTCAGAGAGAGAGAGAGAGAGAGAGAGAGAGAGAGAGAGGGAGAGAGAGAGAGAGAGAGAGAGAGAGAGAGAGAGAGAGAGAGAGAGAGAGAGAGAGAGAGAGAGAGAGAGAGAGA
>NC_091585.1:22870321-22882821 GCF_042767895.1 Penaeus vannamei
ATGTTCTCCTTCACCCTGGCTGAGTCACTCCTTACTCCTCCGTGGGTTAACTAGGTAGACAAGGAGACATCTTTCAAGTCCTTTCGAATGTCAAGACAATTTTTACCAAATATACTACCTGTAGAATAGAAAATAACGACCTTGGTTACCTGCTGGTTGATGGTATCTGTGGACGAGCATGATTTAAACTCACCCCGGTCGAGTCGGTGATAATCATTCCGACTGGATTCGTTCACATACCTCTGGGATGTCAATGGCACTGATGCTTCCCTCCCACCACAGGATCAATTACCTCCTGCCTCTCTCCTTTAGGTCTTACCAAATTACGTCCTTAGGCACAGGGGACTTGAGTAGCGCCGGGGAGTCCTCAACGGGCGGATAAAAACGCCTCTTCTTGACCTGCGAATCTCTTTCCCTCCAAGGACCTACTCAGAGATACATGCTCCAAGGCCGATGTGGCTTCCCCAAGGACGAAGGTGACCCTCCAAGCCAGCGAGCCGCCGAAGGAAAACACGAGGCTAACAGAAGCATCTTGTTGCTGGCATCCTGCTCTTTGATGCAGTCATGGCAGGGGGTCACTCACTTTCATTTTCTCCCACTCACTCTCCTTACACGTACACACACACGTCCTGCACACGCGCACACGTACCTGGCATGGGCACAGGCGCGTGTTCGGGCATGGGAGGAAGCACTGGCGGCTGTGTGAAACGTGTGAAGGAGCTATGATTTGGTGGGAGTGGAGAGTCGGTGCATCCGCCTCGCTTCCCCCGCCCCCGAGAGCAGCGGCCCTGCCTAGTTGCTCGCCGAGTGCTGTGTCCGTGAGCTGGTCGCGGGCGGCGGGCACTCCACTCACTCCACCCACTCCACACACACCTTGCCGCACTCCCTCCCGGCATCCATACAAAGCTTATCTGCCACTGCACGCAGCCACTCTGCCACAGGGAGGCCACCCATGCCCGTCTGAGATACAAGGAGCCACACGATACCCGACTGGGCACGCCGCTGTTCTTTACGAGAATCGACGATTTTTTCCTTGCAAAGAGGATGGAAAAATCCTTTTCCATTTAGTGGAAGGGGGAGCAAAGAAAAGCATCATTCAGTTGTGCTAAAGTGTTTGAAACCTTTATTGTGACTATTGGACTAAAAACAATGTTACATAAGATAAAAGGCAAAACCGCTTGTGAAATCTGTGAAATTACAGTGATTATTTGAATAAGTTTGTGATATGTTGTGATGGAATTATATGTTATTGTGTTGTGGTGGTGACAGCCAGATACATGAGGTGTTTTACAGTGCTTAGTGGTTATTGGTGATTAGATGCTCCGTTCTTTATCACTATACTGTAGTAGTGATTGAAGTAACAACCTTAAATAAGCAATGTGAATAAGAAATTTCGAATAGGGAAGGTGAAGTCTTTGCGTACAAAAGGTGAAAAGAACAAGCAGTTCAGGATGTACAAAGCACATTGAAAAGTATAGATCAATAAAAAAACAACATAAAAAAGAAAAGATATCCTTATAACTACCAGTGTAAACGAGTGAAGTGAGCTTGTTGCGAAGGTGCTAATCAGGAGAGGCATTTGTGAAAGTGTTGGACCTCTCAAAAATCACGAATACCTGGAAAATAACCAAAAAATATCTACTGGCTAATAACAGGAAGGGGAAAAAATAAGAGAAAAAAATATATAAAGCGATGCACCGCAACCACTAATCACAGCAGCCAGGAGTGTGAAGTGTTTGAATATATTTGCGAAAATGTTGACATTATTCTGCACGAACTATGTCAAAGGGGCCTTGATAGACCACGATCAAGGTTATCTAGCGACGCCAAGACACGCGAAGGCTAGGCATACTATATAACATTTCCAGCGACCATGTCTCCACACTCCTCAACCCACGCGGGAAAGTTAACGAGTTGATTTTTTACAAATTTTCCGCGGAATTATGACCGGCTGTCGTCAACAAATGCCGTGTGAAGAGGACTGAGAAGAGCTTATCGTCAACACGGAAGGACCTGTAAACCTCTCTTCGCTAACCTCAATGTTACCTGTAAGTTCCTTAATGAGGTGGTGTGGTCCAGGTAGGGGGGTTCCGAGATGTCGTAATGGGCACTACCCCCCTTTTCTAATGGTGTAGGGTTAAGGGTTCCCAGGGTGAGTTAGGGAGATGTCTTAGAAAAGGGTTAAGGTGACGGGGTTCCAGGGAAATCTAAGGGTGTGTGCTTGGGTGTTCTTTATTTGGTGTTGTTTTCCTATTTCTGTGGTTTGTTGTGGTGTACTTTATTTTGTGACGCATGTGATATGACCTTGGGTGTCACTCCTTGAGAAACTTGGAGGAGGAGTTAGGAAGCCAAAATCAACAAGGAAGAGGGTAGTTATTCATTCGTTTTGTACAGCATGGATACACACTATCAACGCTGATTTGCATATGTTAACGTTAAAAGTTATTAGTCATGTGCCAAATGTTCCCGCCAATTCCAGGCCGTTTGAGTTTTGGCGGGTATTTGTTCCGATGCGCTGTCGTGGCATCGTCTGCACGGATATGAAGTTTATACTTGAATTTCACTTCAGAAAAATGATGATTAATTTAGTACGGGTTCCTACAGGTTTTATATGATGTCAGACTTACTGAATTTATTACCTGAGCGTCATTTTGGTAGCCTTTATTATGGACGAAGTGTAAGGTTATTCTGCAATCGGAGGTTAATAGGCGTGCACATCTTTGCAACTCTGACTCAGTTGAAATGCAATGCTCACGTACGATAATTTCGAAAAGTGAAACAGATGAGATTACCAAAGAAAACGCCCATTTCGCGCTGAAATTCATGTGAACCGATCAGACCATACATTCCTCATATATTAGTAACATTGAAACAGGAAATACTAAAGATTCCTTGGTGCCCATAGCCACCCATACCCTGTTACCATATCACGAACACATGTTACCACTGCCTTAACCTACTCACTTACCGTAATAGTACATCGATAATGTATTCCACGCATATCACTCACCACAGGACAAACACACCAAAGCCCGGGAAAATATGGTCATTCGTAATTTCGAACCGTCACGCATGATTTGAAGAGAGGAGAAAGTCTCTTAATAAATATTAATTGGCAACTCGAGGGGCCACGCGGCAGGTGGAAGGGAGACAAGAGGTTGAAATATTCGAAGGGAAATTCTCTCGGTGACAGTCGATGGATGGGTGTCCTGTGTGCTTTAAGGCAGCCTAACCGAGATACGCTTTTATGACTTTTATTGCTGCTGCTTAGAGATTTTCTTAAGGGGCGTTATTTCTATTTTCTCTCTTACTGCTTTTTCTTTCCTTATTTTTTTCTTTCTTTTTTATTTTTCCTTTTGGTGCCTTTCTCTTGTATTCTCATTCTATTTATTTTGCTGGGGATATATTTTAGGGTGTTCGGTTAAGACCGATCGGTTGTTTTTCATTTTATCTCGATTTTTAATTTCTCTTATAATTCGATGCAAATTGTGAAGATTACAACACTCAAAATAAAAAGCTTATTATCGAGTTGTTGATCCTTTCCCTAATTGGGGAATCATAGACTTTTTTTTCTTTGTTTTGTTTTCCAAGTTTTCTTCTCCGAAAATGTCCAGAGGTACACCTATTGAGACACGTAACCTAAGGAAAAAATATTGCATTGTCAAGCTGGTAACCTTGAGAGAGGGACTTTGAGGGTGGTGTGTGTGTATGAGTGTGTTTTTGAATGTGCACATATGCATAGATTTGTGTGCGTAGGGATGTCATATTTGTACATGTTCTGAAAGTCCTCACTGCATAAGTTAGTGTGTGAAAATGTTTATGTTGACTATTTGAGAATGATTTCCTGTATCTGCATTTGTATATAGTTTGCATATCGGAGCATTCATATCATGAATCAACATTTATATACGCCTTTTAATTTGTAGAAGTGAATCTGACTTGCATGTGTTACAATGTAAGTTATATGTTATCTGTATTACAGTGTTTAACGGATCAGAACTTTGCACACTTCATCCATATATGTAATCTAACACTCAAAATGTTTATGGATATATTCATGTGTATATTCTAGGTTATCTAAAATTCGATATCGCGTAGTTGTACACGTCAAACGTTATCATGTTTAAAACGTCGACAGACCAGCTTTTTGTGTTGAGAAGAGAGCAAATCAACTCTTAAAGAACTTCATTTTGGTATTTGGATTTTGAAGAATGAATTGCCTTGGATGATTAGAAAATTATATTTGGTTCTGGCGCTTCGTTTCGTTGTATGTGAAATCATCTCTTAGACATGAAGTTATCTGTTTAAACGCACGTCAGATATTGCATTTGCCTGGATATTTGTGTCCCTTTTGTAGTAGATATAAATTCCAGAATGGATAAACCCGCTAGATGTTTGAGAGTCACGGAAGGCGGGTCTCAATCAGGATCAAATTCCCGACCGTCATTTGTTTGACATTGGCTCGTTCCAAGGCGGCAGGAGCGCGCGCGGGACTCGAGCAAGTTATTTACTTTTCTTGTTGACACGTGGGTGTTGGCGGGAAACTCTCGCTCGCTTAGCATCTGATGCCTGGCTGGAGAATGATCATTTATATTCCTGCTGTAAATTAGAGACAGGATCTCGCCTTTGCTGGGCGGGTTGGCTGGGCGAGAGAGCGAGATCGGAATGCTGTGTTCACGTGGCTGGCGATTTTTGCCTCGCTTGGCCTGGTGGTTTGGCCGCTCGTCGAGGTGGAGTTAATGAGTGAGGCGAGGAGTAACCTGGTAGAAAGTACCTTGAGGAACAGGGCCGGGCAAGAAGGTCTTTTCTGCCGCTTGCAGGGTATGTGCTGCGGCTTCTCGTCTCTTTATTATTCCGTTTTATTCTGTGATTTTTTCTTTATCAGTCGTCGGTATTTGGGATGTGATTTGATCGTCATTTGTTTTTTTTTCTATCAATCCGAGCTTTTACTCGACTTCTGTTGAAACATACTTCTTCCTGCAAATGTAATCCTTCTTATGTTTTATTTTAATCTGCCATTAGCATTTTATATTATCACCTAAGAGTCCATAACTTTTTATATCCTTGCTTTATTTTCTTATTATCCTGCGCTTCGTTTGCTCTCAGCGTTATCAACTTGACTTCTAAAGCGATCAGTTTCTTTTCCTTTCTGTATTTCTTGTATTCGCTAAACACAGCCCGGAACTTGGTACGCACAGCCATGACTTGCTTCGATATCAACGCAAGCGAATCATAAAACAGAAATGGAACATCACATGGCAGATTATTTCGAGATCCACAGCAGACCGGCGGATAAACAGCTATTTATCTCAACGTAACGATTGAAAAAATCAAACTGTACGTGAAAGACCGAAGGGAAAAATAGCTATTTACCTCAACGCAACGACTGAAAAAAAAAAATTATTTAAAATTTTTGTTACAGCTATTTATCTCAACGTACCGTTTCAAAAATCTGTACGTGAAAGACCGAAAGGAGAAAAATATTATCAATTAAGAACCCGACCCTCAAACTCCCTCACCCGTCGAACTGTCTGTCGCTTGAATGGGATTTGTTGAGACTGACGCAAGCACCGATGTCTGGAAGCTAGGATAACTCGTGTTGACTGCGGACAGCGTCTTGGTCTCGTTCTGTGAGTGTCCCCTGTCTGTCGGTCCTCCTGATTTTTATCGTGTGTGTGTTAGTGGGTAAACCTGTCGCGCGCCGTTACTTTTGAGCGCTAAGTGATTATCATATATAAGATGTAACTGTAATTCTCTTAAGTATATTACTGTGCGTGTGTCTAGCTTGCAGTACATTTAGTTTGCAGTTGCATTTGTATACGGGGAAACTAATTGGGAATTACATATTTTTAAGGATTAATTAGTAGGTTGACACATTTGCAACGGCAGTCAAAAAGTTGTCATATCCTGTCAACAGTCCTTCAGTGTTGTCCAGACGATAAGGGAAAAAGTCATCCTACCTGTTTTCTTAATTAATCGTGTTTCTCGTACCTGCGCGGTCTTTGACAATTTCGTAAAAAAAAAAAAAAAAAAAAAAAATGCCCAAGCAATATTCTGAACAGTCTTTTGAACAATATTTTGAACTGAACAAAAACCTCCCATTGTTTTGGACGTTTCAACTTTTTATTTTTATTTTTGGAGGGCAGGACTCAACCTCGCAGGGACAGCAGATCCTCCATGTCCTGTGGTTGAATCCTTGAGATTTGAGAATTCACGTCCCAAGAAGTTGGACAAGCAAGTCATCACATCTCGGACGACCTCAACGTGTTCAGCATCTTCCCGGTTAAGCCATGTGATGACACGAGGGTTTTAGGGGATATGTAACGCGCGAGATAATATCTTTGACCTTCGTGACGTCACTGGAAAGATGTCCTTGGAAATGATATTGTAATAGGGGAATGGGTCTTTCTTCACTCAACAATGGTATTATTTTTTGTGATTATAGTTTGATTTTAAGGATTTCAAGGACTTAATCGAGCATATAACGTCTTTAGAAGTATTAGAAGTAGTTATCTGGGTTATTGTATTATGTAATATGTGCTGTAAGGAGTCTGGATATAGGTCACGATTTGTAAAAGAAATGTTATTAACTTCTTAGCTGATTCCCTTTTGATACCACGCGTATTGTATTTATTTTTTCATTTAGTTTTTAATTTCTATCATTGTTTTATTATTATTTTCATGATTTTTATATATTAATTTTTAACGATTGTAGTGAGAAAAATGCTATGTAAAAGTGCATTATGTGCGTTTATTCCTGCCTGATTATGAACAAGAATATCTTTACTGAATATATTTACTGAAACTTAGATCGTACATTAATCTGAAACTTACTGTAGTCCTTATTCTAACGAAATACCTGACTTCTTGCTACTAACGTTATGGTTATATGACGAGGTACTCTTATTAGGATTTATCTTCTTTTTCCGTTAACTTAGATTTTAGTTTTTTTCACTCTTATTCTGCTTCGTACATTTCGGTATGGGAGATGTGCAAAATACAAGATTTCGCCTTATTCTTCCTTCTTCGTTCTGCCTTCTCGTTTTCCCTGCTCTATTCTCTTTTTCTTCGTCCACTTCCATTTCCTTTATGACATTTCCCTACTCGTTCATTTTTTCTCCTCCTCCTCATTCGTCTCATTCTCCTCCTCCTCCACCTCTGTCTCCTCTTTCTACGCATACTCCGCCTCCTCGTCTTCCTTCTCCACCTCCTTCACATTCTGATCTTCCTCCTCCTTGTCATCTTTCTCCTCCCCCTCGTCCTCATCTTTCTCCTCCTCTTCGTCCTCATCTTTCTCCTCCTCGTCCTCATCTTTCTCCTCTTCGTCCTCATCTTTCTCCTCCTCATCGTCCTCATCTTTCTCCTCGTCCTCATCTTTCTTTATGCCCTATCATTTTATTCGCCTTTTATTCGCCCGCAATCCTAAGAAAATTTTAGTGTGTCCTAGCACCCCCTTAATTTTGTAGCTTATTTAAGGATTAAGATGAATTTATACTAAATTTGATTAATAAGATAAAATATTCTTTTCCGTTTTCTAATAACGTGTTAACAAAAATCAAACGTATAGACAAGAAGGTTATTTGAAAAAATAATCACTACAAAAATAATCACTTGGTTGAAATATCTGCTTATGAATATAAAAAACTAACATTAAAACGTTTATATAAATGAATTTTTCAATTCAATAGCTCTTTTCTTCCTGTTTCTTGATTAAGAGTAATAAATAAATTAATTGCTTGACTCCAAGATGGACAGCAGATATGCGCAGCAAATAGACAGAAATGGACAGACAGAGAACACTTACATAGAAAAAAAGTAACAAAAAACAAAAACAAACTTACAAAGATTACAGATAATACAAGCCAAGGCAGAAAATATCTTTGGTAACAGATAACGACGCTGCCGTCACACCTTGTTGCTCGAGGTAAAAAGTGGACCAAGAATACTGAAAGTACAAAGGGGATAACCGAAGACATTTAAAGAAGGTTGCTCGGTCGCTGACGAGGAGAACAGTGCGAGGCTGAGAAGAAAGATAAGATAAGAGAAGGGGTAGATTAGAATTAATTGATTTCTTGAATTAATTGAATTGAATTGAAGGATTAGAATTAATTGATTTCTTTTAGTTTATTTTCATTTGTTACAGTGGATGTTCCTTGTGATATACTGTCTGTTTATTTGCTTCTAAATTACCCCCCTGTGGGCAAGGAATGGCCGGGGTGACCATCCACTGGCAGCGCGCGGGATCGAACGCAGGTCAGCGAGATTCCTTGACGAGAACGCTACCGATGCACCACACATAAATGAGAAGTAAAAGGTTAATAAAAGTATAAATGATGTGGGTGAAAAAATGGAGGAGAGAAAAAGCGAATGATAGAGAATGAGAAAAATGTGAAATGAAAGGAGAAAGAGAGAGAGAAGGTTGCTCAGTCACTGAAGCTGAGGTAGAGAATGTAGAAGGAAGGAGAGAGGAAGGATAGACAACGGTAGGGAAGATGGGGAGAAAGAGAAAAGTGAGTGAGGGAGAGAAAAGAAAATATAAGAGATACGAAAGAGAACGAGAAGGTCCGAACACACCGAGTCTGAAGAGGTACACAGTGTGAGGTAGAGAATTGGTTAAGAAAATAGAAAAGAGAAGGTAGGGGAGAATAAGAAAGAAAGACGAAGACAAGAGTAAGAAGAATGACAAATGATCGCGTGATAGAGAGAGTGGGAAAACGAGGAACGGGTGAAGAAAGGAGAGAGAGAGAACGAGAGAGAGAAAATACAGTACCGCAGAGACATTTTGGAGAAAGTTGTTTTGATACACCGGGGCTTAAGAATTCAAAAGTGTTCATGTCGACACTACGAAAGTCATTAGAAGAAGGAACGCTATGTAAATGTTTAGGATTCTTGCGAAGCTAAACATTTACCTGTGAGTGAGAGGGCGTACGTGTTTGTCTGTATGAGTCTGTACATTGTGTCGGCGTGTTTACTTGTGTGGAGGCAGCTATTTGTATATGTGCAGTTGTGCACGTGCTTTAATGTGTGGTTGCATGTAGGCTTATGCATGTTTACGTGTGCACATCTGCATGTTTACGAGTGTGCGTGTGTCCATGTGTTATGATTGTGTATATTATTGGCGCTCGCATGTCTGTTTCTCTGTGTGTGTTTACGTGTGTACATGTGTCTGCGCGCATGCGTTGCCTACCACACAGGTTGCCGGTTGTCAGTATTTTAGCGGTTTTGCCTGTCAGAGCCAGCGTGGCGAGAGTGAAAGAGAATGAGCAAAATGTAGAATGAAAGGAGAGGGAGAGAGAGAATCTGATAGTGCGAAGGAAAGAGGAAGAAGGATAGACAAGGATAGGGGAGATAAAGAGCAAGGAAAAAGTGAGTGAGAGAGAGAGAGAGAAAATACAAAATGAGATACGAAAGAGAAAGAGAAGGTTCGATCACATGGAGGCTGAAGAGACACAGTGTGAGGTAGAGAACTGGGAAATAAAATAGAAAAGAGAACATGAACACTTGATAAATGAGGAGCCATATACGATTTTTGTCCGATTCCTTGATGGGTAATTTATGCTTACTTTTGTGCCATTGGTTTGTTTTTTTATTCGTTTGTTTTTGTTGGAATGGATTTGTGTCTCGTTTTCTCAATGTTGGTTTTGTGTTTTGTTTTCTTTCGTTTATTCAATTATATTTTTTCTGTATTGCTTCTTTTCATTTTTTACTAATAGTACAATAGCAACAACAACAACAACTACTACTACTGCTACTACTACTACTACTACTACTACTACTACTACTACTACTACTACTACTACTACTACTACTACTACTACTACTACTACTACTACTACTACTACCACCATTACTACTACTACTGCTACTACTACTACGGTTGCTGCTGCTGCTGCTACTACTACTACTACTTCTACTACTACTACTACTTCTATTACTACTACTACGACTACTGCTACTACCACTACTACTACTATAACTCCTACTAGTACTACTACCACTACTGCTATTACTACTAATGATAATAACAACAACATAAATAATAGCGATTTCTTCTTCCTCCTCCTCCTTCTGACCACTTATCCCCTCTTTCTCCTCCTTTTCCTTTCTTTCTCCTCCTACTTCTCGCTCCATCTTCCTCTTCCTCCTGACACCTATTTTCGTCCTTTTCCTCCTACTCCTCCTCCCCCTCCTTATACCTTTTCTCCTCCTTCTCTTCCTTTCCATCTCCTTCTTCCTTCCCCTCCTCCTGACACCTTTTCTCCTCCTTCTCCTCTTCTTCTCCTCTTTCTCCCTCCTTCTCCTCCTCTTTCTCCCTCCTTCGTCTCCCCTTTCTCCCTCCATCTCCTCTTTCTCCCTCCATCTCCTCCTCCTCCTCCTTCTCCCTCCTTCTGCTCCTCCTCCTTCTCGCTCCAGCTCCCTCCTCCTCCTTCTCCTTCTTTCCCTCCTACTTCTCCTCTTTCTCCTCCTCCTTCTCTCTCCTTCTTCTCCTCCTTCTCGCTCAATCTCCTAATCCTCCTTCTCCCTCCATCTCCTCTTCCTCCTCTTTCTCCCTCCTCCTTCTCCTCCTCCTTCTCGCTCCAACTCCCTTCTCCACCAAGATTCATGGAAGCGACGTAGCACTTAATATTACCTCCATGTGCTCTTAGTAAACATGGCGGCCTTGGGTGTGTTGGAGTAATATTGTTTTTCTAGACATTGTTTTTGTTGCTGTTGTTGTTGTGACTGAGATTTTGTAGTTCTTTGTTTTTTAGCATTTTTTTTTGGGGGGTGGAGGGTGGGGGTAGAGTTTTTTTTCTTTTTTTGTCGTGGTTGTGTTTATGTCTGTTTTTTTTTTTTTTGTTTTTGTTTTTGTAAGATGGTTTCTTTGTTTTTGTTGTTGTTTTATGTTATATGTATTGGTGATTTATTGTGGTATGGTATCTGTAATGATGAATATTATGGAGATATATTTATTTTGTTATTATTATTATTATCATTATTATTATTATTATTATTATTATTATTATTATTATTATTATTATTATTATCATTATTATTATTATCATTATCATTACTATTATTATTATTATTATTATTATTATTATTATTATCATTATTATTATTATTATTATTATAGTCATTATTGATATCATTATCAGTATTATTATTATTATTATAACTATTATTATTATCATTATTGTTGGTGTTTTTGCTATTATTATTAACAGTAGTAGTAGTCTTCATCGTTTCAGATCTCGGTATGTTATTTTTTTGTTTTCTTGTTTTCGTAACGATTTTGCGTTATACGATGGTGTCTTTTGTGATATGGTGTTCCGGATTATAGTGACAGCGGTGGTGACATGATAGTGAGCAGACGTAAGAAGTGGTGACGTCACTAATGGTGAACATAAACCACGGATTATAGCGACAGCGATGGTGAC
Source organism: Penaeus vannamei (assembly GCF_042767895.1). Taxonomy (NCBI): domain Eukaryota; kingdom Metazoa; phylum Arthropoda; class Malacostraca; order Decapoda; family Penaeidae; genus Penaeus; species Penaeus vannamei. The sequence continues at coordinate 22,881,742 of NC_091585.1, forward strand.
GTCATTAATGGTGAACATAAACCACGGATTATAGTGACAGCGATGGTGACGTCACTAATGGTGAACATAAACCACGCATTATAGTGACAGCGATGGTGACTAGATAGTGAGCAGGCGTAGGAAGCGGTGACGTCACTAATGGTGAACATAAACCACTATGCATCACTTACCTGAACTCACCACCGGCCGTAAAAGGAACAGGGGGATGATCGTGACGATGGTGATGATAGTGATAAGCGGTGAGCAAGATGATGACGGAGAAGAAGGGTGAGGCGATAATGATGGTGATGAAGGTGAGAGGCAGAAATCAATATTCAGAGGGACGACTTGAAGATTATGGAGAAGAGGACTTTCAAAGGAAGACTTGATTCTCGGCTCCTTCTATGATGCTGCTGTTGTTGTTGTTGTTGTTGTTGTGGGCGTTGTTATCATCGTCTTTGTTTTGTTTTTTTCTCTCACTCGTCTTTCCTTTTTTCTCAATCTCTTCATGGCTATTTCTATACTTTTTTTTCGATTTATCTTCTGGCTCCTCCTTTTTATTTTTTATTTTCCGTCTCCTTTTTCTCAATCTCTTCATGGCTATTTCTATACTTTTTTCCATTTATCTTCTGGCTCCTCCTTTTTATTTTTATTTTTCCGTCTCTTTATCTTCTTTCTTTTTCTCCTTATCTTATTTGCTATCTCCCCATCCTTATCTTCTTTCTCCTTCTCCTTATCTTCTCTCCCCTTTTCCTTATCCTCTATCTCTTCCCATTTCCTTCCTCGTCAATATATCCTGCATCCTATACCTTCTCCGCTTCCTCCTTCTCCTCTTCTTCCTTTTTTCATCCTCTTCTTCCTAGACCCAGTTGTAGATATTATGATTTCTATTTATTTAATTCTCTGAGATTTTAGATTTATTTCTAGTGTTCTTGTTCATATTATTGTTTCATTATTATATTATTATTGTGATGATGATGATAAGGATGACAAGAATTCTCTGAGATTTTAGATTATTTCTAGTGTTGTTGTTATCATTGTTCATTATTATTATCATAGTGTTATCATTGGTTCATAATTATCATTATTATTGTGATGATG